>NC_052328.1:5319530-5619530 GCF_016432855.1 Salvelinus namaycush | reverse complement strand
GGGGAAGTGAGGGAAAGCCACCAGACTAGAATTATCTAATATGCCTACAGATGTGGCCCATTTTGCAGTATATCCAGACTTCCGTGGCCTATTATAAATAATCTTAAGGCTAGGCGTTCCGCTAGCGGCACAACTTCCGGTGAAACTGGAGGGCGTGCAATTCAAATAAATAATCATACAAATTATGGATATTAAACATGTAGGTACATACAAGTATCTTATATCGGTTGAAGGCTTACATTCTTGTTAATCTAACTGCACTGTCCGATCTACAGTAGCCATTATAGCTTAAGCATGCCATGCGATTGTTTGAGGACAGCGCCCCACATCAAAATATTTTTCCACCGGCACAGGTTTCATAAATTCACAAATAGCGATTAAATATTTACTTACTTTTTGAAAATCTTCCTCTGATTTGTCATCCAAAGGGTCCCAGCTATAACATGTAGTGTATTTTTGTTAGATAAAATCCTTCTTTATACCCCAAAAAGTCAATTTAGTTGGCGCCATCGATTTGAGTAATCCACTCCTTCAACATGCAGCAAAAGGAATCAAATAATCTTCCGCTAAACTTTGTTAAAACAAGTCTATTGACTCCTCAGATACCCTAAAATGTTATCAAACTATAATATTTCATTCGGAAAGAAGTATGTTCAATAGGAAAACGATATTAGCAGGTGCATCTCGTCTTCATCGCTTGCGCATACACGAATTTCCAATAGTGTGTCCCAGTACTAAAACTCATTATTCTTACTCGTTTTGGAAGAAACAAGCCTGAAACCTTGAACATTGAGTGCTGGCACCCAGTGGAAGTCATAGGAATTGCATACTGGGAGGTAGATTTTATTATTTCCCAATACTTTCCACTGTAAGAGCATGGGCTCTCAAAAAAAAAAGAAATCTGGTTGGTTTTTCTCTGGATTGTCTCCTACCATATCTAGTCTTCTATATTATTTTAACATTTCCCCAAACTTCAGAGTGTTTTCTTTCCAATGGTACCAATTATATGCATATCCTGGCTTCAGGGCCTGAACAACAGGCAGTTTACTTTGGACACGTCAGTCAGGCGGAAATTGAGATAAAAGGACCCTAGCCTGAAGAAGATTTATAAATATATATATATATATATATATATATATATATATATATATATATATATATATATCACTAGCTTTCCATTTCTTCCTCAAACGAGCAGTTAAACGGGGCACACGTGCAGATAAATTGTTGCTGTAAATTACAAGCTTTAATCACATCATTGGAAGTGAAAGCTGTATGTGTTTATCCACGTCCATATCCACACATTTATCAATTAGTCAAATTCGTTGTCAACAGGTTTGACAGGCTACGGAATATTATAGACATCTTGTGTTTGGCTATATTGTGACAGATATGTAAATATTTGCCCAACATGCATTAAACGCACAATAAGCCCATATCTTTGCAGTAAATATCCCTTGAATCCCGTTAGGCATTAATAGTGTATATGCGTGTGCATTCATGTGTGAGTGTGCGTGTGTGTGGTGAAGCTATCATACATGTACAGTACCAGTCAAAAGTTTGGACACACCTACTCATTCAAGAGTTTTTATTTATTTTCATTATTTTCTACAGTGTAGAATAATAGTGAAGACATCAAAACTATGAAATAACACATATGGAATCATGTAGTAACCAAAAAAGTGATAAACAAATCAAGATATATATTATATTCTTCTAAGTAGCCACCCTTTGCTTTGATGACAGCTTTGCACACACTTGGCTTTCTCTCAACCAGCTTCACCTGGAATGCTTTTCTAACAGTCTTGGAGGAGTTCCCACATATGCTGAGCACTTGCTTGCTGCTTGTCCTTCACTCTCCTGTCCAACTCATCTCAAATGAGTTGAGGTCAGGTGATTGTGGAGGCCAGGTCATCTGATGCAGCACTCCATCACTCTCCTTCTTGATCAAATAGCCCTTACACAGCCTGGAGGTGTGTTTTGGGTCATTGCCCTGTTGAAAAACAAATGATAGTCCCTCTAAGAGCAAACCAGCTGGGATGGCATATCGCTGCAGAATGCTGTGGTAGCCATGCTGGTTAAGTGTGCCTTGAATTCTAAGTAAATCACCGACAGTGTCACCAGCAAAACACCATCACACCTCCTCCATGCTTCACGGTGTGAACCACACATGCATCCGTTCACCTACTCTGCATCTCACAAGGACATGGCGGTTAGAACCAAAAATCTGAAATTTGGACATATTTCCACGGTCTAATGTTCATTGCTCATAGGACTTTACCTACAGTTGAATAATACGCTCATCGTAAATATGGATATTTAGCACCCCAACAACCACTCATTCGGATTTTGAAATGCTTGTACATATTTACGATTGTATTTCTTTGTTGTCTCTGTTGAAATCGCCGGTCCGTCTGGGGAGAGTAGTTCGACAGAAGTCTCTGGTTTGTCCTCAAAGGTCACAATGGCTTTTGTAGTTGTAGCTTTTTGGTTTCGAAGTGTCTGAGAACGGATCTTCCAGAGGAAGTGTTCGTTAGAATGGATCTTTCACAGTACCACCCAGTGGTTCTCGGTCGAGTTTATTAGACTAAAGTACTTAAACAGCTGCAGACTGAATGTTCCCGTGTACTCTTCATCTTCGAGAGAGAGTTTCTAACCATTTCAACGTGCAACCACACTCCGTGTTTTTCTGGTCTCATAGAGTCGGACCATTCGTGACGTCTGGTTCAACACCGTCCGTCTGCTTGGTCTGATATGTTAATTCTTCACGAGGGGTTTTATGCATTCTGGCAAAAGGGCATTACATGACGCCTACATAATGTCTGTGCTCACGTGGTTGTGGTCACTGACTGGGTAGAGCTTTTATATGAAAAATAATTCTAATTTAGAAGGCTAACATCACATTTCATCTTCTCACAGATAGTTTCATATAAGTTCCACAACATTTAGCTGTAAATCTGATAACTGGGAAATATACACATTCTGAAATACAGCTATGTTGTTAAACTGTCCTTAATGAGATCCCAAAACACCAACTGATCTGACATAATTGTTCTTTCAGCACCCACGGACCGTTCCAACTGTTTGGATTACAGAAATATTGTTTCAATATCCAATCTTGGATGTCACAGTCCTACAAAATCTCTCTCTGTTGTAACAAAGATATTTTTAACTTCCATGTGCAGAGTGGGAGAGAGAGAGTTCCTGCAGGTATTTATGACCATCATAAAACTGCCAACTTCACCCCTCTCCCCTTCTGCAGGAGAGAGAGGGCGCTGTAGAGTGGACCCACTGTAACCTGATCATTCAGATATTCACAGGAGAGTCATGACACTATTTTTAATTTTTTTATTATTTCACCTTTACTTAACCAGGTAGGCTAGTTGAGAACAAGTTCTCATTTGCAACTGCGACCTGGCCAAGATAAAGCATAGCAATTTGACACATACAACAACACAGAGTTACACATGGAGTAAACAATAAACAAGTCAATAACACAGTAGGACACATTTATTGGTGACAAAACGGATGGCACTGTGATAGACCGCATCCAATTTGTTGAGTAGAGTGTTGGAGGCTATTTTATAGATGACATCGCCGAAGTCGAGGATCGGTAGGATGGTCAGTTTTACGAGGGTATGTTTGGCAGCATGAGTGAAGGATGCTTTGTTGCGATATAGGAAGCCGATTCTAGATTTAATTTTGGATTGGAGATGCTTAATGTGAGTCTGGAAGGAGAGTTTACAGTCTAACCAGACACCTAGGTATTTGTAGTTGTCCACGTATTCTAAGTCAGAGCCGTCCAGAGTAGTGATGCTGGACAGGCGGGCAGGTGCGGGCAGTGATCAATTGAATAGCATGCATTTAGTTTTACTTGCATTTAAGAGCAGTTGGAGGCCACGGAAGGAGAGTTGTATGGCATTGAAGCTCGTCTGGAGGTTAGTTAACACAGTGTCCAAAGAGGGGCCAGAAGTATACAGAATGGTGTCGTCTGCGTAGAGGTGGATCAGAGAATCACCAGCAGCAAGAGCGACATCATTGATGTATACATAGAAGAGAGTCGGCCCGAGTATGGAACCCTGTGGCACCACCATAGAGACTGCCAGAGGTCCGGACAACAGGCCCTCCGATTTGACACACTGAACTCTTATCTGAGAAGTAGTTAGTGAACCAGGCGAGGCAATCATTTGAGAAATCAAAGCTGTCGAGTCTGCCAATAAGAATGTGGTGATTGACAGAGTCGAAAGCCTTGGCTAGGTCGATGAATACGGGTGCACGACCTTCATGTCTTGAAGTAATGATGGACTGTCGTTTCTCTTTGCTTATTTGAGATGTTCTTGCCATAATATAGACTTGGTCTTTTACCAAATAGGGCTATCTTTTGTATCCCACCTACCTTGTCACAACACAACTGATTGGCTCAAATGCATTAAGGAGGTAAGAAATTCCACAAATTAACTTTTAACAAGGCACACCTGTTAATTGAAATGCATTTCCGGTGACTACCTCATGAAGCTAGTTGAGAGAATGCCAAGAGTTTACAAAGCTGTCATCAAGGCAAAGGGTGGCTACTTTGAACAATCTCAGATATAAAATATATTTAGATTTAACACTTCTTTGGTCACTACATGATTCCGTATGTGTTATTTCATAGTTTTGATATCTTCACTATTATTCTACAATGTAGAAATAGTAAAAATAAAGAAAAACCCTTGAATAAGTACGTGTGTCCAAACTTTTGACTGGTACTGTAAGTCTACCATCCATATGTGCATTGTATATGAGTATATTTAGACCTAGAAACCCACTCCCCCCATTTGTCCAGCGATACAGTTGAGTGCAGCTGGGGTCTGGGAGAGTGGAACTGCGTTCCCAAACGGCACCCTATTCCCTATATTATGCACTACGTTTGACCAGGGCCTTGGTCAAAGGTAGGGCATTGTATAGCGAATAGGGTGCCATTTGGGATGCAACCTAGCACTAATCTAATCTATTTCAGACTCAATGGAGGCTCCTCTAATCCCTTCAGTTCAGAGCAGTAATTTAGAGTACAATTAAGCCCTGTGTTTTCTAATGAAGGCTTAGCCTAGTCCTCTCTGCTAGCTCTTTGTTTCAAGGTTCCAAGTTTTAATGTCACGTGCACAAGTACAGTGAAATGCCTTTCTTGCAAGCTCCAAACCCAACAATAAAGCAACCGATATCAATGTGGCAGAAAAAATATCATAAGGTAGAGCAAAAACAGACGAGAAATAAAAATAAGAAATAAGAACACGAGAAAGTAAGAAGCTACATATACAGGGTCAGTTCCGATACCATATGTGACCCAGGAAACAAGGCGTATGTCACGGGTCACTATTTCACAGGAGAGCCATTTGAACGTAAACTTTTTGTTTTATCAAAATGTGTTTTTTTGCCAGAAATGCCTTCTGGCAAAAATGAACATGTGAACTTGTGAACTTTCATGTGCCTTAATAACACACTTTTATGCCATCTGTAAATCGTAATAAAATTGTTAAATTACGAGCCTAGTTGGTTAAGCCACAGAAAAATACAGCAACCTTTCCACTAGCCATGATTGGCTGAGGTAATGAGTGGGCTGGACATGCCGAGAGAGGAGTTCAGATTGGTCTGCCATATAGAAGGCGTCTGTCTTTGAGCTGGTCATTCTGTGTTGGTAATCCTGTCGAACACAGCTTTTTTTAATGTATCGTGTAGTGGAGCTGCATAAATGTTGATCTCCACTTTCTGGAGGATCGAGTTTTGAAATCAGTGCAATTAGAGGATGATAGCTAAAGAGATGGAGAAAACACCTGTCTCCGGATTACATCTTCAAACTAAGGGCAACCATGACATGGCATCCGTGACAGGGAGACACGTCCATCATGCATGATGATGTATACGGGTAAGATAGTCTAGCTTGCTACATTTTCAGATATTACACATTTCTAATTTTGACAAAGTGGTTTCATTTCAAGCTAAAGTGTACTGTTAGCTAGTTGACGTTAGCTGGCTGGCTCCCTAGCTAACGTTACGTGTATGATGTTATTATTTGTATCCCAGAGCCGCTTGCTTGGCTAGTTAGAGCCTAATGTTAGCTGGCTGGCTGGCTGGCTCGCTCGCTAATGTTACGTGTATGATGTTATTATTCGTATCTCAGAGCCGTATCTCAGAGCCGTTAGCTAGCTAATATTGAACCTGGTTGGTTAGCTACCACTACCAGCAGATTCATGCAAGGCGTAGTAACGTCATGAGTTGGCACTATGTTCATTGTTGTTAAACTAGCTAATGTTAGCTGGCTGGCTCGCTAGCTAACGTTACATGACGTGTATGATTTACATGTTGTTTACCTAGCTAGGTTCATTGTTTACCTAGCTAGCTAACTAGCTACATGTCTTAAGCTAAAGTGTACTGTTAGCTAGCTAGCTAACTTTAGTTGGCTGGCTCCCTAGCTAGCTACATGTCTTAACAAAAGACTCCACTACACAAGTAACCATTTCGGGTGCGTTCGTAAATTCAGTAAATTCAGTCTGAGTATGCCAGAGCGCAGAATAACTGATGAATTTATGAACGCACAACACCCGTTGAATATGGCCAGTGTCAGTAAACGTCGACAAAAAAGCATAATGAAATTGGTGCCAGCAGAGCTGGTTAGGCTGTTTTCATGTTATCCAGAGGTAAACAGAGATAAACGTGTGTGCTCTGAACGCTCCGAGAGCGAAACGAGATGGGTGGAGCTAAAGCTTAAGAGGGTGTGAACGATGCTGAATGGTTGTAGACAAAGAGGAGCTCTTCACTAGGTACCAAAACATTTAAAGGCCATTTTCTCAAAAGTGAGTTTACAAGTTTATCAACTTTCTAAGCAGAATTACTTTCCCATTTTTCCTCAAAAATGCAGTGTATGACATACCATTTTGTAGTTCTCTACTTTTATCCAATGTAAAAAAAAAATAAAAAAAAAACATTTAAAATGTAGCTGCATAAGACGATTTGAGCCGGTCGGTCACATATTACAATGTGCAGGGATACTGGAGCATATGTATCTACAAAGTAGATGTCTGTAAACAATTGTTGGAAAAATGACTTGTCATGCACAAAGTAGATGTCCTAACCGACTTGCCAAAACAATATTTTGTGAAAAATAAATTTGTGGAGTGGTTGAAAACTAGTTTTAATGACTCCAACCTAAGTGTATGTAAACTTCCGACTTCAAATGTAGTATTCCCCTTATCTAGGTGGGTGAGGGCAGATTGCGTCGTCTATGGCTCTGTTTGGGCGGTATGCAAATATGAGTGGGTCTAGGGTGTCTGGGATGATGGAGTAGATGTGTGCCATAACCAGCGTTTCAAAGCACTTAATGATTACAGATGTGAGTGCTAAAGGGCTTAAATAATTGTTGCGTGAAGTTTTAGAGTTATTGGGAACAGGAATTATTGTATTCATCTCAAGACATGTGGTGATTACAGACTGGGACAAAGAAAGGTTGAAATTTACCATGAAAATGCCAGGTGATCTGCGCATGCTCTGAGAACGCGCCCTGGAACAGGCCTTTGTGTCCAAGCCGGCCAACACTTGATCTCACTGATAAAGAGTGGAGGCGACAGGAAGCCTATTGTCAGCTTGTTTGTTAGTCCTAGGGTTTGTAGGGTTGAACTTGATTGATTACTGTACCGAGATGGGTAATCTGCAAATTATGATTTTTAAACACTCATTCCACACAGCACCTTTGGTGTATGTGCATGCATCCGCACACACACCCAAACGTGCCCGTGCGCGCACACACACACACACACACACACACACACACACACACACACACACACACACACACACACACACACACACACACACACACACACACACACACACACTCCTCACCGTCACATTCGGGACTCTCTCCCTAATAGGATTCCATGTTTTCTTTTCCCCACAATGCACCACAGCATCTCAGCGCTACCTGGGAGATCAGCATCTGTGGTGTTTGATAGCAGAATTACGGAGTCTCCCAGGACCCCCTACACCTCAAGCTCTTTCATTTCCTGTGGTTGGCTGTCAAAATAAGTCCCCCATGTGTATAGGTGTAATGATCCAGACAGTGCCTGCCTCTATGTGATATGGCCCAGGGGCCTCATTTATAACCATAGCGTAAATTTCACACTAAATATTTGCTTGTGCCATTTCTGAAAAGACTGCGCACGTACAAAAATATTGAGATTTATAAACTTGGTGCACTCCATACATACGCATGTTTCCCGTTATAAATCACGCTCGTCCTGAAACTGTGCGCGTGAACAAACATTAAAACTACCCTTATTTGCTGTATACTTAGGAAGTATTCGAATTAGGCCGAGGCAATAGCGAACTTGATCGAATGTCTTTGGAGCTGATGGCAGGATGTTAAACTTTTGCAGTGATATTTGCTGTAGGTCTAGGTTATCTTACATACACAAAGTTACATACGGTGGTTGCCGTAAGTAGGTTAGAGTCAGTTTGGTTAGAGCCAGTTTGCGCTGTTCTTTGAAGGGAGAAGTACACAGCGTTGTACGAGATCTTCAGTTTCTTAGCAATTTCTCGCATTGCAAAAGGGTTTTCTAATGATCAATTAGCCTTTTAAAATGCTAAATTTGGATTAGCTAACAACGTACCATTGGAACACAGGAGTGATGGTTGCTGATAATGGGCCTCTGTACGCCTATGTAGATATTCCATAAAGAAATCTGCCATTTCCATGTCATTTACAACATTACAATGTCTACACTGTATTTCTGATAAATTTGATGTTATTTTAATGGACAAAAAATATGCTTTTCTTTCAAAAACAAGGACATTTCTAAGTGACCCCAAACTTCTGAACCGTAGTGTATGTTGGAACATTGCGGTGCGGACTTGCTTCCAATCAGCCACGAAGCAGCCCCAAACCATGATGCTCCCTCCACCATGCTGTACAGTTGGGATGAGGTTTTGATGTTGGTGTGCTGTGCCTTTTTTTCTCCCCACATAGTGTTGTGGGTTTATTCCAAACAACTCAACTGTAGTTTCATCTGTCCACAGAATATTTTGCCAGAATATATGGAAATCCAGGTGCACTTTTGCAAACATCAGACGTGCACCAATGTTTTTTTTGGACAGCAGTGGCTTCTTCCGTGGTGTCCATTCTTGTTTAGTGTTTGTTCCAGAGATTTCTGGAAGTCTTTAGCTGAAACTCTAGGATTCTTCTTAACCTCATTGAGCATAATGCGCTGTGCTTTTGCAGTCGTCTTTGCAGGACGGCCACTCCTAGGGAGAGTAGCAACAGTGCTGAACTTTCTCCATTTATAGACAATTTGTCTTACCATGGACTGAGGAACATTTAATTATTTTTTATTTATTTATCTAGGCAAGTCAGTTAAGAACAAATTCTTATTTACAATGACGGCCTACCCCGGCCAAACCCGGACGACGCTGGGCCATTTGCGCGCCGCCCTATGGGACTCTCAAACACGGCTGGATGAGACACAGCCTGGATTCGAGCCAGGGACTGTAGTGACGCCTCTTGCACTGAGATGCAGTGCCTTAGACCGCTGCGCCCCTCAGGAGCCCAAACATCAAGGCTTTTAGAGATACTTTTGTTACCCTTTCCAGCTTTATGCAAGTCAGCAATTCTTAGTCTTAGGTCTTATGAGATCTCTTTTGTTCGAGGCATGGTTCACATCAGGCAATGCTTCTTGTGAATAGCAAACTCAAATTTTGTGAGTGTTTTTTTATAGGGCAAAACATCTCCAATCTCATCTCATTGATTGGACTCCAGGTTAGCTGACTCCTGACTCCAATTATCTTTTGGAGAACTCTTTAGCCTAGGGGTTCACATACTTTTTCCAACCTACACTGTACTGTGAATGTTTAAATGATGGACAATATAGACAAAAAAAATGTGTCTATCGTTGTGACTTAGATGAAGATCAGATCAAATTTGATGACCAATTTATACAGAAATCCAGGTAATTCCAAAGGGTTCACATACTTTTTCTTGCCACTGTATGTGTATAAGTGCAATATTGTCTACTCGAGGAATTTGAAGTGAAAGTATTCCGACGTTATAAGCTACAGAAGTAGCCTACAACCGTCTGTTCCACGTTAATAAACTGTTGTTTGGATCAGATGACATAGAGCAAAATATTTCAACTAGCTTATCTGTTTACTACTTTGAAGTGGATCCAATTAAACGTGAGATGGGACGAATGGTTTCCTTGTTGTAGGCCTATTGGCTACCTCGTGAGTATGAAACCATCACAGAAAAGGTGAGGAATCGAACTTTTGCGTGGAAACTGGGGCACGCATGTTTTGGGGTATGTTTTGTGCTTAAGCACGGTTTATAAATGAGGCCCCGTCAGTGTGAGCCCTTCGATCTCCAGTCTCCAGTGTCTGTCAGCCCCACACTGCTGGACTAGCACTGAGCAGAGAGACAGCATAAATGTGTGTGTGTGTGTGTGTGTGCATGCGTGTGTTACAGACAGCAACGCTCTGGGTTGTTTTCAATTTGCCATCGATTCACTTGTCTACTTTCTGTCACTCACATCAGATGAGTATGGACACGTCCCCCAACAGAGAGCACTGGTTCCACAGCACCAAGCTATGTTTGGTGACAATAGAAGATTAGAGATGGGTAAAGCACATAGTATTGTATGGATACATAGCGTACAGTACGTTTTAAGACATTATATTGTTTAGTGTAGTTTCACGTCTCATGTTTAGAAAGCTGTATGTTTATCCTTCTTTTTTAACACTTATTTTGAAGAGTTTATTTCCAAAATGCCATATCCACAAATTTTTCACATTTGTGTTTTTTCACCACATAATATTGCTTAAGGGTACATTCATGTGTTTGTGTAAAATATTGCTGTTCTCAGATTTTTTAATTCTGAGATTTTAGGTGTGCGTCCAAATGATTTTTTTTTTGTTGCAAAAAGCTACACATCTATTGTTTAGCTGGAATGGAATGTTCGTATACTGTATATTTGACTGTGATATGTTGTTGTCTCACCTAGCTATCTTAAGATGAACTGTAAGTCACTCTGGATAAGAGCGTCTGCTGAATGACTAAATGTCAAATGTACATGTTTTACATATAGATCTCATATTACTAGTTAGATTTTTTTTAAACAATGTTTTTGTGTTGATGTCACAAATGTATCACTTTACACAGTTCTTTATGTAGTTATTTGTTACATTTGACTGTGTAACACCTAGCAGTACTACTTATTTCTCTGAGAGTGAGGTGGATATATAGCGTTTAGCAATGATTATTTGTCTCTCTGAAATGAAACCATCAAGTGACAGATTTCAAACAAATACATGTCTGTCATTGAACAACCCCATGTGATGAATAGATGGTGGGGAAAAAAACAACACCCACTGGGCACAGACGTCAGTTAAACGTTTATTCCACGTTGGTTCAACATCATTTCATTGAAATGACGTGGAAAATATGTTGATTCAACCAGTGTGTGCCCAGTAGGCAATCTCTTTCATAAGTTCTTTAAACAATAAAAGCAAATGTACCAACATTTCTGAAAAGGGATATATAGTGTTTTGGAAAGAAACTGTTCATTATTATCTTTTGCAGCAACGACCTGGGGAATAGTTGCAGGAGAGTCTGTATTCATCATGTCCATACCCATCTGAAATGTTTTTCATTTGACCATTATACAGTAGCCAGTTATGTCTGTTTTTCTGACCAAATCCACCCGTAACTCAGGTTACTGTGGTTTGACTGCATCAGGGAAACCATTCACCATGGCAACAAACCAGCACGTTGAGTGTAAACCCATACATACACACACATATTGGTCCCTTGGTGCGCCGAGGCGTGAATAACCCTAAGCCTCTGGCCTAACAATGTCCTAGCATTCATCTCTGTTATTAACACTAGCGATGCAGACCTGGCGTTCTGCCTGAGCTTTCATAAAGCCTTGTTTCTCCTAATGGCTTGTGGTTGCCAGGTTTCTCCTCTTTTCCCCCCTTTTCATTGCTCTGGTTCCTGTCTTGGTTGAGCATTCATTGTCAATAGAGTTTAAAAGTCAGATGATATCTGTCTGTAGTAACGGATGTATTTTATAGAGGGAAGGTGACAGGTGGAGGGTGTTCGGTCATATTACCAAGCAAACTGACAAGGCATGGCAGCCATATGGATGAGTATTTATGGACTGTGTGGTTTTGTTACTTTCTCCTCTCTCCCTTTGTGACCCACTGTTTCCTCTTGGTTGGGAGGTTTGCCTCATCCCTCCTTCTCAGCACCCCTAATGACAGGTCTGTCTGTGTCTGGCCCCAGATCATAGTGAGAGCCTCACCCACAGAAGAGGACTTGACTGAAAGCCATAGCCAATCAGCATCCCTAAGTCCATCATCAGACATACTGCAAACACACACACACACAAAGACACACACAGAGCTGTAGCACTAGGGCATGCTCTGTCACGGTTAGCTAATTCAATCAAATGCTTCAAAAACAACAGTGAAATGCTTACTTACGGGCCCTTCCCAACAATGCAGAGAGACAGAAAATAGAGACATAATAGAAAATAATAATAATACAAGTTATAATAAATGCACAATCAGTAACGATAACTTGGCTATATACACAGGGTACCAGTACCAAATCGATATGCAGAGGTATGAGGTAATTGAGGTAGATATGTACATATACTAGGAATAAAGTAACTAGACAACAGGATAGATAATAAACAGTAGCAGTGTATGTGATGAGTCAAAAAAGTGATTGCAAAAAGGGTAAATGCACATAGTCCAGGTAGCTTTTTGGTTAACTATTTAACTAACGATTTAGAACCGCTTGCCTTGCAGTAGCAGAGAGAACAGTCTATGACTTGGGTGGCTGAAGTCTTTGACAATTTTTAGGGCCTTCGTCTGACACCGCCAGGTATAGAGGTCCTGGATGGCAGGGTCCTTAGCTTAGTGATGAACTTCGAGGGCACTATGGTGTTGAACGCTGCTGAGCTGTAGTCAATGAACAGCATTTTCACATAGGTGTTCCTCTTTTCCAGGTGGGAGAGGGCAGTGGAGTGCAATAGAGATTGCGTCGTCTGTGGATCTATTTTGATGGTATTGGAATAGAACTGGGGTATCTTGAATGATGGTGTTGATGTGAGCCATGACCAGCCTTTCAAAGCATTTCATGTCAACAGATGTGTGTGCTACGGGGCGATTAGTCATTTAGACAGTTGGTACTACAGACTGGGTCAGGGAGAGGATGAAAATGTCAGTGAAGACACTTGCCAGCTGGTCAGTGCATGCTCTGAGTACGTGTCCTGGTAATCCGTCTGGCCCTGTGGCCTTGTGAATGTTAACTTCTCTAGGATAGGGGGCAGCAAATTCACTATTGGATAAATAGCGTGCCCAATTTCAACTTCCTTCTACTCATCCCCAGAATATAAGATATGCATATTATTAGTAGATTTGGATAGAAAACACTCTGACGTATCTAAAACTGTTTGAATCATGTCTGTAAGTATAACAGAACTTATGTAGCAGGCAAAACCCCGAGGACTAACCATCACTGTCTGTTCAATGAGTTTTCATTGGAATACTGGATTTCTAATCACCCTGTTTTCAGTTCCTACCGCTTCCATGGGATGTCACCACTCTTTGGAAATAGGTTGAGGTTATTCCTTTGTGCAATGAAGAAGTGAGGCCACCTGGAAACAGTGTAACGTCAAGTGTACTGTTTGAGAGTTGCGCAAGACTAGAAAAGTAGCGTTAGTTTGTTGATCTCCTGTATTGAAAACAGATAGACCCGTCTTCAATTTGATCGAGATATTTTGTAGTGACTTTGCGCAAATTGGAAGCTGTTTTTTTTCTGGATCAACCGCGCCAAATAAATGGACAATTTGGATATATATGGACGGAATTAATCGAACAAAAGGACCATTTGTGATGTTTATGGGACATATTGGAGTGCCAACAAAAGAATCTCGTCAAAGGTAAGGCATGATTTATATTTTATTTCTGCGTTTTGTGTCGTGCCTGCAGTGTTGAAATATGCTACACTCTCTTTGTTTACTGTTGTGCTATCATCAGATAATAGCATCTTATGCTTTCGCCGAAAATACAGCCCGACAGGATGCTCTCGATTGTGCATCTGTAGAAGTTTGTGAGTGCTTTTGGTGACAAGCCGAATTTCTTCAGCCTCCTGAGGTTGAAGAGGCGCTGCTGCGCCTTCTTCACAACGCTGTCTGTGTGGGTGGACCAATTCAGTTTGTCCGTGATGTGTACACCGCGGAACTTAAAACTTTCCACCTTCTCCACTACTGTCCCGTCGATGTGGATAGGGGGGTGCTCCCTCTGCTGTTTCCTGAAGTCCACAATCATCTCCTTTGTTTTGTTGACGTTGAGTGTGAGGTTATTTTCCTGACACCACACTCCGAGGGCCCTCACCTCCTCCCTGTAGCCGTCTCGTCGTTGTTGGTAATCAAGCCTACCACTGTAGTGTCGTCCGCAAACTTGATGATTGAGTTGGAGGCGTGCATGGCCACGCAGTCGTGGGTGAACAGGGAGTACAGGAGAGGGCTCAGAACGCACCCTTGTGGGGCCCCAGTGTTGAGGATCAGCGGGGTGGAGATGTTGTTACCTACCCTCACCACCTGGGGGCGGCCCGTCAGGAAGTCCAGGACCCAGTTGCACAGGGCGGGGTCGAGACCCAGGGTCTCGAGCTTGATGACGAGTTTGGAGGGTACTATGGTGTTAAATGCTGAGCTGTAGTCGATGAACAGCATTCTCACATAGGTATTCCTCTTGTCCAGATGGGTTAGGGCAGTGTGGTTGCGATTGCGTCGTCTGTGGACCTATTGGGTCGGTAAGCAAATTGGAGTGGGTCTAGGGTGTCAGGTAGGGTGGAGGTGATATGGTCCTTGACTAGTCTCTCAAAGCACTTCATGATGACGGAAGTGAGTGCTACGGGGCGGTAGTCGTTTAGCTCAGTTACCTTAGCTTTCTTGGGAACAGGAACAATGGTGGCCCTCTTGAAGTATGTGGGAACAGCAGACTGGGATAAGGATTGATTGAATATGTCCTTAAACACACCAGCCAGCTGGTCTGCGCATGCTCTGAGGACGCGGCTGGGAATGCCGTCTGGGCCTGCAGCCTTGCGAGGGTTAACACATTTAAATGTTTTACTCACCTCGGCTGCAGTGAAGGAGAGCCCGCAGGTTTTGGTAGCGGGCCGTGTCAGTGGCACTGTATTGTCCTCAAAGCGAGCAAAAAAGTTATTTAGTCTGTCTGGGAGCAAGACATCCTGATCCGCGACGGGGCTGGTTTTCTTTTTTGTAATCCGTGATTGACTGTAGACCCTGCCACATACCTCTTGTGTCTGAGCTGTTGAATTGCGCCTCTATACTGGCACTTAGCTTGTTTGATTGCCTTGCGGAGGGAATAGCTACACTGTTTGTATTCGGTCATGTTTCCGGTCACCTTGCCCTGGTTAAAAGCAGTGGTTCGCGCTTTCAGTTTCACGCGAATGCTGCCATCAATCCACGGTCTCTGGTTTAGGAATGTTTTAATCGTTGCTGTGGGTATGACATCGTCAATGCACTTTTAATGAACTCGCTCACCGAATCAGCGTATTCGTCAATGTTGTTGTTGGACGCAATGCGGAACATATCCCAATCCACGTGATCGAAGCAGTCTTGAAGCGTGGAATCAGATTGGTCGGACCAGCGTTGAACAGACCTGAGCGCGGGAGCTTGCTGTTTTAGTTTCTGTTTGTAGGCTGGAAGCAACAAAATGGAGTCGTGGTCAGCTTTTCCGAAAGGAGGGCGGGGGAGGGCCTTATATGCGTCGCGGAAGTTAGATAGATAAAATGTGTTTGTCAGTTTCTATTTTGAAAGCAGTCTGTGACATTACAAATAGTTGACAAATGGATTATCCATTTTGCCAACACAGCCAAATGAAAGCTGAACTGTGCTGTATTCTCAGGTGGGTGTGACTTGAGCCTTGCTACTAACACACACACACACACAGACACACACACACACACACACACACACACACACACACACACACACACACACACACACACACACACACACACACACACACACACACACACACACACACACACACACACACACACACTCACACACACACGATTAGAAATCCACGCAGCCCCAACAAACCATAGACTGTATAGAAACAAACAGGCACTCTGGCTAAATGGATGTACCCAGTAATCTCCTCCTCATTACATCAAATGCATACATTTAAGCATGACAGATATAAAGGCACGTATTACTGTACATACCATCATATGAATGACGATTAGCCTAGCCTGGTGCCAATATAGAGGCTGCATCCCAAATGGCATCCTATATTCCCTATATAGTGCACTCCTTTTGACCAGAACCCTGTTCCCATTGGGAAGCAGCCTGTCACACAACACAGCAGGGGACAGTCAAAGACTAATAAGCGCTGTCGTTATGAAAATCAATTGGTTCCACTTCAGTGGGAATGGATCCGTGAGGGAGATCCTCACTGCTTCACGCTGTCAATCTCTACTGACTCCCCTGATTAGATGAAGGTTAAATTAAAAAAAGAAGAGCTGTGAGGGAAGTTTAGTCATGCTTCACTAGAATCTGCCAGTCTCATTTCATCATACATCATAGATACATGCCAGTATGGTGGATTAATCTGATATATTGACAGATATGTGCTATTTTTGTTGAATTTTCCTTATCCATTTGGAATTGGGTCAAAACTGCAAAGGAACTTTTCTCAGTGTGGCTGCTACCATCAACGTCACAGTTAGCCTGGATACTGTGTTACAGTGTGTTTCATGAGAAGAGACGCAGCATAAGAATACCACTTAACGAAATGTTCCTCCTGTCCCTCTCATCCTCTCTCCCTCTTCTCTCTCTGCTCTTTCTCCCTCTTCCCCTCTCATTCTTTCTCCCTATTTTCTGCTCTCTCTCTCCCTCTCTCTTGCTCTCTAACTCTGTCATGCGTGTTCTCTCTCTCTCTCTCTCTCTCTCTCTCTCTCTCTCTCCCCCTCCCCCCTTTAACAGGGTTGGAAAGTGGGGGTGTGACCCTGAAGGAGCCAGCCACGGAGGCAGAGATCGAGAGCTCTGCACCAGTGACATTGCGGTGCCACATTGACGGACACCCGCGGTGAGCCCCTCCACCTCTCTTCCTTTACCTTGAATTCAGAATTCAAGGGGTGCATGTACAGGGCTTCGGAAAGTATTCAGACCCCTTGACTTTTTCCACATTTTGTTACGTTACAGCCTTATTCTAAAATGTATTAAATAAAAAATGTTGGGGCCGTGGCTTTTGTGGAGCGATGGGTATCGATGCTTCGAGGGTGGCTGCTGTTGATGTGTGCAGAGGGTCCCTGGTTCGAGCTCAGGTAGGGGTGAGGAGAGGGACGGAAGCTAAACTGTTACACACGCACATAACCATGCTTTTCCCGCTTGTGATGCAGGGAATTACAGATTCCAAATTTACATTGTAGAATTTGTTTAAATTTTATTGTAACATTTTTATGTAAATATTTTATTGTAAAATACCTTCTCGTGCCCTCCTCACTCTCTTTAACGGAAAACGGATAATGGAAAACTGTAATTTATACAGTAATTTGGGGAATTGTCAACAATAAAATATGCAGCATACTGTAAATGATGGTGCATTGTGGGAAAATGTTGCGGGCGGTGAAATAATTGCCTTATTTCGAATGGTACTGTAATTCCACCCACAGAATACAGTGATGTACCGTATCTTTAGATCACCAAAAACATTTTCACCACTAGTGAATTCATGGTATTGTTGTTTCTGTCTCATCAACATATTTTGAGGTGTGCCTTGTAAGAGGCTATATTTGTTTCAGCTGTGAGTAAGAATGCTGTACCAATTTAACTCCTATGTGGTTGTAGTGCTTTATCATTTTGAAATGTATAGGGGACAGGTTGGAGTGGCAGCAAGTTTTAAACCTAAAATGATTGAACATTTTGCCATGTCCTTTTGGTCTGTTTTGCTCTGTGGTCCCGTGTGGCTCAGTTGGTAGAGCATGGCGCTTGCAACGCCAGGGTTGTGGGTTCAATTCCCACGGGGGGACCAGGGTTCAATTCCCACGGGGGGACCAGGATGAATATGTATGAACTTTCCAATTTGTAAGTCGCTCTGGATAAGAGCGTCTGCTAAATGACTTAAATGTAATGTAAATGTAGTCGCTGCCAGTTTGGAACCCGTTTAGGGCCTCTAGAAGTGCAAGTGATATAAAACACAAAATATTCACTAATATTCTATAATCGGTAAACACTTTACCAAGCAGACAACCTGTTTGCACCAATCCCTTGTAATTACAGTAAAATACTGTGAAATACAAACCCCTCCCCTCACTAACTGTAATGCATTCATTCATTCTGTTTATGCTATCAATAACTTTTTTACAGTATGATGCAGTACATTTTACGGTATTTATACTATGTGTCATTACACAGTACTTGCTTTGATACCGTATTTACAGTTGAAGTCGGAAGTTTACATACACTTAGGTTGGAGTCATTAAAACTCGTTTTTCAACCACTCCACAAATGTCTTGTTAACAAACTATAGTTTTGGTAAGTCGGTTAGGACATCTACTTTGTGCATGACACAAGTAATTTTTCCAACAATTGTTTACATACAGATTATTTCACTTACAATTCACCGTATCACAATTCCAGTGGGTCAGAAGCTTACATACACTAAGTTGACTGTGCCTTTAAACAGCTTGGCAAATTCCCGAAAACTATGTCATGGCTTTAGAAGCTTCTGATAGGCTAATTGACATCATTAGAATCAATTGGAGGTGTACCTGTGGATGTATTTCAAGGCCTACCTTCAAACTCAGTGCCTCTTTGCTTGACATCATGGGAAAATCTAAAGATATCAGCCAAGACCTCAGAAAAAAATTGTAGACCTCCACAAGTCTGGTTCATCCTTGGGAGCAATTTCCAAATGCTTGAAGGTACCACGTTCATCTGTACAAACAATAGTATGCAAGTATAAACACCATGGGACCACGCAGCCATCATACCGCTCAGGAAGGAGACGCATTCTGTCTCCTAGAGATGAACGTACTTTGGTGCGAAATGTGCAAATCAATCCCAGAACAACAGCAAAGGACCTTGTGAAGATGCTGGAGGAAACGGGTACAAAAGTATCTATATCCACAGTAGAACAAGTCCTATATCGACATAACCTGAAAGGCCGCTCAATCCTCAATCCTACAGAAAATTTGTGGGCAGAACTGAAAAGGCAGAACTGAAAAAGCATGTGCGAGCAAGGAGGCCTACAAACCTGACACCAGCTCTGTCAGGAGGAATGGACCAAGATTCACCCAACTTATTGTGGGAAGCTTGTGGAAGGCTACCCGAAACATTTGAACCAAGTTAAACAATTTAAAGGCAATGCTACCAAATAATAATTGAGTGTATGTAAACTTCTGATCCACTGGGAATGTGATGAAAGAAATAAAAGCTGAAATAATCATTCTCTCTACTTAAAATAAAGTGGTGATCCTAACTGACCTAAGACAGGGAATTTCTACTAGGATTAAATGTCAGGAATTGTGAAAAACTGAGTTTAAATGTATTTGGCTAAGGTGTACGTAAACGTCCGACTTCAACTGTATATTACAGTTGTGTATTGTAATATGAAATACGGAATTTTACTTTCCACTGATCTGCCTCCTCTATTCTCCTTCCCCCTCAGGCCTACGTGCCAGTGGTTTCGGGATGGGATGAGGTTGACAGAGAAGACCCATCAAATCAACAACAAAGAGCGCACCCTCACCTTCAAGAGCGCCAGCCCCGACGACAACGGCCTGTACTACTGCTGTGCCAAGAATGCAGCCGGCCATGTGTGCAGCAACGCCAACTTCACCCTCAACATCATAGGTGTGTGTTTTAGTATATGTGTGTGTGTGGGCTCCGCTTCTCAGTAAATGCTGCTTCATAATCCTGTTCTCTTTGTTGACATCGCACACACTTTGGTACCCCTGGCAATCTGGCCCCATTACTGAGTTGCATTTTCTCGTTCCTACCTTTGCAGCATGGTCTTCAAAAGAACCACACACAGACACACACACACACACACACACACACACAATGTGTGCCTGCTGCTCTGTTGAGCCAGGCAACAGTGTGACGTTAATAAAAACAAAGGAAAGGTTATGGCGTGTTAGCATATTTTCCACTTTTCTTAAATATTTTCACACCTGTCATGGTGTGTTTAGTCACCTGATAGGCCTGTTAGAGGCCTGGCGGCAGTATGAGATTTGTTCTGCAGTGAATGTGTAGCTGTGGACCGTTAGTGTGAAGAGAGAGCCTGTAATGGGATTACTACAGGGCCTACCGTTATGTAAGTAGCCACAGCCACTCTCTCACACGCACTATAAATCACACAAATCCACTTATTGTAAAGGTGCTGTACATATAAACATTAGATTCCTCAGTTTATTGCCCGGAATTCCATTTAACTGTTTTGTTAAATTTTTGGTGATTCTGTTGTGTTTCAATAAGCACAATTTCACAGTATGAGTCCCTGTGTTTTTGTCCTGGTTTCTGTATACATTTTTGCTCATTACACAGTATGTGTGTGTGGAAATGTGCCCCGGAGTACATCACCACACAAAATAGAGTACTCAGTCAGGAGCACATCTATGGGAGGAACCTGATCTCCACTCCAATTAGCCACCTGTGCTGTTAAACACACACACGCATGCACGCATAGACACACCACACCGCACGCACACCGGATTAGCACTTGGATGGAGAGAATAAATAAATAAATAAAAAGATAATTGTTGAGTTTCCACCTGCTGCGCAGTGCACTCCCATAGTCCTTCAGTATGAGTGAATAGTTGACAGACAGCTTTGGACAGGTCCCTAAGTACAGTGTGGCCTGCTCACATTGTGGGTGGCACAAGTACAAACCTGGGTTCAAAAAATGTTTGAAATCATTTCCAATGCTTGCTTGAGCTTGCTTGTCGCAATGTAACCAATATAACATTCCCAAAAGCCCAAACTCCGTCCACCTGGCACTCTTAAGGCAGGCTTAAGCAAACATTTCAAATAGTATTTTAATCAAGGTCTGCCCAGGTGTGTGCTGCTCTGCCCAGTTAGCGTTCAGCTTTGCTCTGTTTAGAACACCCTAATGGTGTTTCTGGCACCCACATCTCTCTATGGCTGTGAAATCTGAAGAGCCTTATCCATAGACCTGGATTAGGGGCATTAGACACGAATGTCCAAAATCATATTTAAAGCGCTGCAGTCTGCACTTTCTGACCTAAGCTGTGGCTAGGTATTTAGAGGTAAACCCTGACTCTGACACCTCACTGGGCACCGCCAAGCCAGCTGCAGCCCAAAACAGGGCCTGGAGAGTGGGTGTGTTTGACTGGCAGACAAGTTCTGGTGGTGGAGGAGGGGAGAGAGGATGCCCTGTTAGGCCCCATTGTCTTGCTACACGATCCGCAGTCCCTAAACGAATGTTGTGCTAACTGACATAAGACCATTAGGGCCTAAAAACAGGGTTTAGAATCTGGGCCTGCCTTTAATTACAACTAATCAAAGAAGACATTCTGGAATCTTTCTAACAATTACAAGATTCATTTAAATTATCAAAGGACCTATTGGTATAGGGGAGAGAAGATAGGGGAGAATGGCCTGTTTGGTTCTGGTGATGTAGGGGGGGTGGATGCCCTGTCATGGTTTTGCCGTGAGCCTAGTTATGGAATGTGCTTACTGACCTCATCACGTCTCCCTGGGGCCGAGAGGTGTTGACATCCTGGACCTCCTGAAGGCCCCCTGCCTACCTCACACTGCTGTTAGCAACGTTGAGTAAAACCTGGTATGAAATGTGTGTGTGTGTGTTTTGCGTGTGTGAGTGTGGGTGTTTTGCATGAGTCTGTGATGCATGTGCATCTGTTGTGTGTGTTGTGTTTTTATGGACTGATGCCCACAGATGTAGTGATGTGTCTCTCTGTCTCTTTCTCTCAGATAAGAGTTTCCCCCGGCCAGTAGTGACCCCAAGGGACCAGGTTGTCCTGAAGAATGAGGAGGCTGTCTTCCACTGTCAGTTCACCGCTGTCCCAGAGCCCACTGTGGAGTGGTACTATGACACTGAACTTCTCACCAACAAGTCCCGGTAGACACCCGTCCTCTACCCTCCTTTTCACCTTGTTTACGCCTCCATTCCCCCTCTCCTCTCCTCTACCTCTTCCTCCATCTCTTCTTCCACCTCTCCCCCTCCCCTCCCCTCCTCCACAACCTCGATCTTCCTCCACCTCCTCTTCAAATAGCCCATTGTCCAAGGCGATCTGTCCTCCTCTGTCTGTCTGTGTGGCGTATGTGTAACTGGAGTTCTTTGAGGCCCAGTGAGGTGGAACCCCGGTGAGGTGGAACCCCTGTGTTGGCGTCTATAGCTCTTTGTTTGTTATCACAGCTCAGGCCTTAATGAATTGGAAGGGTAATGTTGCATGCTAAGGAATGTTATTTCTGGAACTGTGCAGTGTAATGCAATTGTACAGTGTCTGCGTCCCAAATGGCACCCTATTGCTTCTCTGTACTACTGTTGACCAGGGGGCGCTGTGAGAGTTATTTAACATACTCTTCAAAGTGGTAGGGTTTCAGACGTTTTTGAAAGATGGGCAGGGACTCCATTGTCCTGACTTTAGGGCGAAGCTTGTTCCACCATTGGTGTGCCAGGACAGAGAAGAGCTTTGACTGGGCTGAGCGGAAGCTTCCCTCCCGTAAGGGTGGGATGGCCAAGATGTTGTAGAGCATGAACCTACAGGAGCGGGTCACTGCTTTGATGTTTGCAGAGAATGACAGGGTGTTGTCCAGGGTCATGCCAAGGTTCTTTTCACTCTGTGAGGGGGACACCGTGGAGTTGTCAACCTTGATGCAGAGGTCTTGGAGTGGGTAGGCCTTTCCCGGGAGGAAGAGCAGCTTAGTTTTGTTGAGCTTGAGGTGGGGTTGCCGACATCTAAGCGCAGATGTCTGCCAGGCACGCAGCGATGCGTGTCGCCACCTGGGTGTCAGCATGGGGAAGGAGAAGAGTAGTTGAATGTCATCTGCATAGCAATGATAGAAGAGACCATGTGAGGATATGACAGAACTGGGTGTCTTGGTGTAAGGAGAAAAGAGGAGAGGGCCTAGAACTGAGCCCTGGGGGACACCAGTAGTGAGCGCACAGGGTGCAGACACAGATTCTCTCTATGCCACCTGGTAGGAGCGGCCTGCCAGGTAGGATGTAATCCAGGAGTGTGCAGAGCCTGATCCGCCCAACCCTGAGAGGGTGGAGAGGAGGATCTGATGGTTCACGGTGTCGAAGGCAGCGGATAGATCTAGGAGGATGAGGACAGAGTCAGCTTTGGCAGAGCGGAGAGCCTCTGTGGCACAGTGGAGAGCGGTCTCAGTTGAGTGAGCCGCCTTGAAGCCTGACTGGTTAGAGTCAAGAAAATTGTGCTGAGAGAGATAACGAGAGAGTTGGTCAGAGACCGCATGCTCAAGTGTTTTGGAAAGAAAAGACAAAAGGGTTTCTAGTCTGTCGTTTTTTACGTCAGAGGGGTAGAGTGTTGGTTTCTTGAGGAGGGGAGCGCAGCCAGTAGTCAGGGATGAGTTGATGAGGGAAGTGAAGAATGGGAGAAGGTCTCCAGAGATGGTCTGGAGAAGGGGATTGGGTCGAGTGGGCAGGTTGTCGGGATTTGAAGGAGCTTTCAAAGGTTCCTCATCACTGGTGGCAAACCTGTAGTCTGGCTGACACCAAACTCTGGAAAGGCTGTTTTGATATTGTCGGCACGATGCCGTGCTTTGTTACTGATTAGTTCTCCTCTGTGTCTTTCTCACTTAAACACCCACATGGACAACCCCAGAGCACTGCCCCCTTTCAAAAACGACTGTTGGATTTTCAAATCGCCCCAGGAAAAATTCACATTTGAGAGAACCAATCAAAGCTCAAGACAATTTTTGCATGAATATTGCACCAACAAACACATTTCTGTCCAGACCAGTGTGTCACAACTCTCCCTCGCTGTGTAACAGGTGAGTCACATCAGCCAGGCTAGTAAACCTGAGGCCTTGTGGATACAAACAGCCTGACAGAATGTTTTATGTCAACATGTAAATGATGGATTTTCACCAATTCATTTTACGTCTAACATCCACCTCTCTGTGACGCTGTCCCAAATGGCACCTTATTCCCTATACAGAGTACTTCTTTGGACCATAGCCTTATGGTCCCTGGTCAAAATGAGTGCAATAAATAGGGAATAGGGTGCCTTTTGGGACACAACC
Source organism: Salvelinus namaycush (assembly GCF_016432855.1). Classification (NCBI taxonomy): domain Eukaryota; kingdom Metazoa; phylum Chordata; class Actinopteri; order Salmoniformes; family Salmonidae; genus Salvelinus; species Salvelinus namaycush. The sequence continues at coordinate 5,595,216 of NC_052328.1, read as the reverse complement.
TGAGTATACCTTCAGGCAATGTAGCCTAGCACAAATGAAGTGCATGATAGGCACTGAAAGCAGCCTGTTACATGGGGTGATTAAGTCATTGGTTCTTTCTATAGCAAACTGATTAAAGGAACAGATTGTGTGCGTTGAACGGATGAGATGGAGTAGGATATCAACAGGCATTATTTTGTAATGAGATTGTCAGAATGGGGCTAGGCGACCCCGCTGATGTCGACTCAGCAGTGAGACTGTGAAGTGGGGAATAACTTTAATATTATAGTGTTTTATATTCGTTTTTTTAAATTTCTATTTGTTTTAAGATTTTTAATTGAAATTCTGTTTAGTTTCAGTTAGTTTTCAGATCCACTTTACTGGTTTTTATTTAGTTATGTTTTATAAAAAAATGTTTTGATATTATTTAGTTTCAGTTTTAGGGTCAGGGTTAGGGACAGAAAGTTGCGATGGAAGCTAGGAGCCATTTATTAGGGATGTTAAAAAAAAACACATTGATCCTTGATTCAAATGTTTAAGATACAAGTACATCAGTCTGCGGACACCAAAACGATCCAAATGTAGCATGCATTGGTCAGAAAATCGATTTAAATGTTACGAAGAGCCGGTTCACATTTTTGGGGGGGCTCATATTGTATTTTTTTTTTACCTTTCGAAAATACCTCTTATTTTTTGACAACTGATGGGTCCTCTCCTTGAGTGTCGAACTGCATGTAACTGTGTTGACAGTCATTGATCTCTACAAGTAATTGTGCATGCCGAACAATCCCAGGTATAGGGCTGCGGGTCCCGACAGAGATCACTGCAGTGTGGTCAGCATTTTTCATGCTGCGGTTGGGAGCGGGCGGTCAGACAGACAAATTTGGGATGAACATATTTTTGTTGTCCAGCAGATTATTCTGCCCTACCAAGCAAAAAGGCAGTAACTGCTCATAGCGTGGAACTGAAAAAAATGCCTTTTATTTACCTTGGTTTCACAGTAACTTTATGCAATTACTGCTAACATGACCCACATTTTCGGCCAGAACACAATAGTGGAAGGACACTTGTCCACCTGATTAAGCATGTATTTAATGTAGAAAAAATTACATTAACAAATTTTCTACCAAATGAGCAGTTACTGCCTTTTTGCTTGGTAGGGTAGTATTGGAAACGGTCGTTTTTCTGCTCGTATGCATTAGCCTACCTATTGTATTAAAAGCACATACAGTTAAAGTCGGAAATTTACATACACCTTAGCCAAATACATTTAAACTCAGTTTTTCACAATTCCTGACATTTAATCCTAGTATAAATCCTAGTATAAATCCTGTCTTAGGTCAGTTAGGATCACCACTTTATTTTAAGAATGTGAAATGTCAGAATAATAGTAGAGAGAATGATTATTTCAGCTTTTATTTCTTTCATCACATTCCCAGTGGGTCAGAAGTTTGCATACACTCAATTAGTATTTGGTAGCATTGCCTTTAAATTGTTTAACTTGGGTCAAACGTTTCGGGTAGTTGGGTGAATTTTGGCCCATTCCTCCTGACAGAGCTGGTGTAACTGAGTCAGGTTTGTAGGCCTCCTTGCTGCAAATGCTTTTTCAAGTCTTTCAAGTTTTTGTTTTATTAGAGCAGAGGATATTTCTCCAAAAAGTACAATCTTTTTCCCCATGTGCAGTTGCAAACCGTAGTCTGGCTTTTTTATGGCAGTTTTGGAGCAGTGGCTTCTTCCTTGCTGAGCAGCCTATAAGGTTATGTCGATATTGGACTTGTTTTACTGTGGATATAGATACTTTTGTACCTTTTTCCTGTTTCCTGTACCTTCAGGCGTTTGGAAATTGCTCCCAAGGATGAACCAGACTTTTTTCTGAGGTCTTGGCTGATTTCTTTACATTTTCCCATGATGTCAAGGAAAGAGGCACTGAGTTTGAAAGTAGGCCTTGAAATACATCCACAGGTACACCTCCAATTGACTCAAATTATGTCAGTTAGCCTATCAGAAGCTTCTAAAGCTATGACATCATTTTCTGGAATTTTCCAAGCTGTTTAAAGGCACAGTCAACTTAGTGTATGTAAACTTCTGACCTATGATACAGTGAATTGTGATACAGTGAATTATGAGTGAAATAATCTGTCTGTAAACAATTGTTGGAAAAATTACTTGTGTAGAAGTAAGTAGATGTCCTAACCGACTTGCCAAAACTATAGTTTGTTAACAAGACATTTGTGGAGTGGTTGAAAAAGGAGTTTTAATGACTCCAACCTAAGTGTATGTAAACTTCTGACTTCAAATGTATTTGTCACATTATTCACACACTCAGAATTCACTGCTTCAAGTTCAGTAGCCTCCAGTGGCGTGCCGTGGGCCTGGGGCCTGGGCCTTCAGTGATGTACTACACAGTCCCACCCGAATTAATCCACCTCATTATGATGCCATGGCTCTAGAAACTATACATTTAGACAGAAATGCAGTATAACCAGGCGTTGCGTCACCTTGAAATTGACAAATTGACATTTTTGGGTAAACAGTGTTTACCCAAAAACATGACACAATCAATGAGTCTTTTCAATATTTCCCTTCACCTTTTCATTGTGCAGCTCCGTTGCCCTGCGCGTTTGTTCTTTGAGCTGTCGATCCACTCCGGTGTCCCCAAAAGTTTTCAAAAGCACCATTGCTTGTTAGGAGCCTGTGAGCCATTGACAGCGCTCGTAGTTGAAACTTTGAAAGTGGCGAGCGAACGAAGCACTTTCCCGCCTGTGACAGGCTTTGTGGCGTCGGGCGACCTCTCCTTACAATGTCTAACTTTTCTTGAAAAGTTCGTCTTGAGAATGGCGTTATAATTATATCCTCGACCAAATCGATATCTTCTCCTCCTTCCGCCATTGTGGGTTGAAAAAACAGCTTAGTAGTACGCGAATTAATTCGTTTATCAAATTCAGTTTCCTAGATCTCCATAGGACCTGCCTCTCAATATTGGTAATCCAATCAAAAGACGTGCACGCACTACGCCTGCTAGCTGGCTCCTGTGTAACACTGGAGCCAGCCAGAAGGCGTACAATAGCCAACTCTTAAGCTGATTGGTTGACACTAAATTTTCATTTCCATTCACTATAAGCTACAAGCGCCCGCACTGTTGATTCTGAAGGCCTGAGGGCAGATTTTAGACCCCTGGCAACACATGATGGCTGAATATGATTGGATAAAAGATCTAACATAAAGACCAGCCCTCAAAATCTCAACCTGGGGCTGGAAGCAGTGCAACCAAGAGGAAAGCTATGAAATGAAGAGTATAACTCTTACTCTGGGGAATAATTTAATACATATTTGTGGGAAAATATATTTTAAAAAAAAGTATATTCTGATGATGTTTAGGCCAGCAGAGAAGGCCTTGCAGGCCCTGACGGCCCACCACTGGTAGCCTCCCACTGGGCACAGACGTCAATTCAACGTCTATTCCATGTTGGCTCAACCTAATTTCATTTAAATTACATGGAAACAATGTTGATTCAACCAGTGTGTGCCCAGTGGGCTACCTCTCCTCATAGCCGCGGGAAGTCGGGGTGCTCAGGGTTCTGCACCACATGCTGAAAAAAATTTAATAATAATAAAACATTTGAAAATCACAAAAGTAGTAGTAGTCCACCCAACAATGGAAATAAGCGGAGGGTGCTCAACCAACGTGAGTCGAGGTGCAATGTGTGAATAGGCTACCATGGTGAGCGAGCGTTCCACCTTTTAATTTTCAATAAATATTGATTCCCCAATTATTTGTCTCTGCCTGCAAATCGTCCTCCTAAATGGTAGGCTATACGGTGAGTGTACAAAACATTCGGGAACATCTTCCTAATATTGAGTTGCACCCCCTTTTGCCCTCAACAGCCTCAATTTGTCAGGGCATGGACTCTACAAGGTGTCTAACGCGTTCCACAGGGATGTTGTCCCATGTTGACTCCAATGCTTCCCACAGTTGTGTCAAGTTGGCTGGATGTCCTTTGGGTGGTGGACCATTCTTGATACACACAGGAAACTGTTGAAGCTGAAAACCCCAGCAGCGTTGCAGTTCTTGACACACTCAAACCGGTAAGCTTGGCACCTAATACCATACCTAGTTCAAAGGCACTTAAATATTTTGTCTTGCCCTTTTACCCTCTAAATGGCACATACACAATTCAAGTCTCAATTAACAATCCTTCTTTAACCTGTCTCCTCCCCTTCAGTTGAACTAAATTAAATGGATTTAACAAGTGACATCAATAAAGGAGCATAGCTTTCTCCTGGATTCACCTGGTCAGTCATGGAAAGAGCAGGTGTTCCTAATGTTTTGTACACTCAGTGTATATTCTATATGCAGAAGTGTATATTCTATATGTTAATTTGTAAGTCGCTCTGGATAAGAGTGTCTGCTAAATGACTTAAATGTAAATGTAAATATGCAGAAGGTATCTCAAGAGAAAGTGCAAGTGTCCGCTCTTATCATTCTCGCTGCTTCAAGGTCAGTAGCCATACATGCGAGACCAGGTGCGCATGTGGTCTCAATTAAATAGAGTAGCCCAGGGTTCCACAACTGGAGCCGATTTTATTTGGCACCCCAAGATTTCTGAGCAAAAATTGTTATATATATTTTTTGCGTTTTCATTGTTGGACATAAGACTGTAAAAACACCTGGAAATCAGCGCCAAGTGATTTTAATTTTGGAAATCTGTTCTTAAGTGTTCCCACGCATAATAGACACGTGATCGTATACAAATGTAGGCACGGTTTGAAATGCTTTTGGTCTGTTTGGGATTCTTTGGGTAAAATTGCACTCTACAAATGATTTGTAATTAAGTTCCGGCTCCTGACCGTCAGCTCAAGAAAAAATGGGTGGGTGGCACCCCGTGGCTGAATTTAGTTGATGATCCCTGCTATAGCATGGGCGGAGAAACACAGGGCAGAATTTTCCGTCATAAATATGATTAGGCTATAGCAGGGATCATCAACTAGATACAGCTGCGGGCCTGGGGGGCCAAATAAAACCACAAGTTGCCAGTTGGGGAACCCTGGGCTATGGTTTACTACATTGTCTAGAAATAAATGTTGATCCCCCATATTTGTTGCCGAAAAATCGTCCCACTCCTAACATGCTGACCAAAGCGTCCGCACGGTGATTTTGTTCACCCACACCAGAAGCGCTCAGGACACGCGTGTTGAAATATCAAAACAAACTCTGAACCAACTATATTCATTTGGGGACAGGTCGAAAAGCATTAAACATTCATGACAATTCCGTTTCCGCTTGCCGTTTCTAGCTAATTTGTCCTGGGATATAAACATTGGGTTGTTATTTTACCTGAAATGCACAAGGTCCTCTACTCCGACAATTAATCCACAGATAAAACGGTAAAACTAGTTTGTTTCTAGTAATCTCTCCTCCTTCAGTTTTCTTCTTCAGTTCATCTTTCAATCACCAACGTGGGTACATGCTCCTAAAAACCAATGAGATGTGAGAGGCGGGACTTGCAGCGCATCAAGTGTCAAAAATAGAACCAAGTTCTATTTTAGCGCCTGGCTATGCAGACGCTCGTTGACTCGCGCAAGCAGTTTGGATAAAATTATTGAATAACATGTATGTGTACATTTATTTTGCAACGCTCACGCACGTAATGCAAGTGGTGTGGTCAGCATGTAACAGGGAGCAAGCGCGTGCCTGGTCTGGTCACCATGTAAGGGTTGAAATGACTTATACTTTTTCTTGGTGTTGTAGCCTGTCCTCATTTAATTTTTAGTTCTGCAATTTTAATTCCATCTTCCATAGATTAAAGTACACTTCCATTCAAAAGTTTGGGGTCACTTAGAAATGTCCTTGTTTTTGAAAGAAATGTCAATTATATTTGTCCATTAAAAAAACATCAAATTGATCAGAAATACAGTGTAGACATTGTTAATGTTGTAAATGACTATTGTAGCTGGAAACGGCTGAGTTTTTTAATAGAATATCTACATAGGCATACAGAGGCCCGTTATCAGCAACCATCACAACCATCACTCCTGTGTTCCAATGGCATGTTGTGTTAGCTAATCTAAGTTTATCATTTTAAAAGGCTAATTGATCTTTAGAAAACCCTTTTGCAATTATGTTAGCACAGCTAAAAACTTTTGTGCTGAGTTAATAAGCAATAAAACTGGCCTTCTTTAGACTAGTTGAGTATGTGGAGCATCAGCATTTGTGGGTTCAATTACAGGCTCAAAACGGCCAGAAACAAAGCACTTTCTTCTGAAACTCGTCAGTCTATTATTTTTTTGAGAAATGAAGGCTATTCCATGTGAGAAATTGGCAAGAAACTGAAGATCTCGTACAACGCTGTGTACTACTCCCTTCACAGAACAGCGCAAACTGGCTCTAACCAGAATAGAAAGAGGTGTGGGAGGCCCCGGTGCACAACTGAGCAAGAGGACAAGTACATTAGAGTGTCTAGTTTGAGAAACAGACGCCTCACAGGTCCTCAACTGGCAGCTTTATTAAATAGTACCCGCAAAACACCAGTCTCAACGTCAACAGTGAAGAGGCGACTCCGGGATGCTGGCCTTCTAGGCAGAGTTGCAAAGAAAAAGCCATATCTCAGACTGGCCAATAAAAATAAAAGATTTAGATGGGCAAAAGAACAGACACTGGACAGAGGAAGATTGGAAATGGACAGACAAATCTAAGTTTGAGGTGTTCGGATCACAAAGAGAAACATTTGTGAGACACAGAAAAAATTAAAAGATGCTGGAGGAGTGCTTGACGCCATCTGTCAAGCATGGTGGATGCAATGTGATGGTCTGGGGGTGCTTTGGTGGTGGTAAAGTGGGAGATTTGTACAGGGTAAAAAGGATCTTGAAGAAGGAAGGCTAAACTCTCCATTTTGCAATGCCATGCCCACTTATCCAAGATGGCGTAGCAGTCGGACGTGTGTTTTTGTCTTGTCCCGTGTATATATAGTTTTCTTCATATATATTTTCATCTCACTTTCCATCTATGGACTGAATATACTCTCCTGCAACCCGCCTCACCCAATGTGGTACGGATCTGCTATTTTTATACTTTAGAACCGTAACCCCCTTCAGAAGCTAGCTAGTTAACTAGCTGCTAGCTAGTAGTCAGTTAGCCACTGCTAGCCGTCCTTGCCGTTAACTCGGACATCAGCCAGCCTCAACCCGGTCAATTTCTGCCAGTCTGCACAACGTGAAATCAACCCAGAGGATATCGGACTGCTTTTTCTATATCACATCTCCGGATTCCTACTGCAAGCACTGAACCTTTACACCGGATCATCGCAGCTAGCTAGCTGCTATCCAAGTGGCTACTCCTGGCTAACGTCTCTGTCCCGAAGCAAGCACTAGTTAGCCTGGAGCTAGGCCCATCTCCCGGCTAGCCAAAAACATCCACCAGCCAATTATTGGGCTACAATACCTCTTTTGCCAATTGGCCTGGAACCTTTACTGCCGACACGGAGCCCCGCCGATCCATCACGACTGGTCTGCCGACGTAACTGTCCGAGGAGGTTTCAACAGGCTCTTCCGCTGCGACGTCAACAGATGCCCATCTGCTAGCCTCGGCCCGCTAGCTGTCTGAATCGCCGTGTCTCCAGCTCGCCTAGCGTAGCAGCGACTACGGAATTGGCTCCCTGACTCATCTAGTGCTACTCATTGGAACTTATGATCACTCGGCTACACATGACTCTCCCTAATTTCAATATGCCTTGTCTATTGCTGTTTTGGTTAGTGACTATTATCTTATTTCACTGTAGAGCCCCTAGCCCTGCCCAATATGCCTTAGATAGCCCTTTTGTTCCACTCCCCACATATGCAATGACCTCATCTGGCTTAACTGGTGCCTCAAGAGACAAAACCTCTCTCATCGTCACTCAATGCCTAGGTTTACCTCCACTGTACTCACATCCTACCATAACCTTGTCTGTATATTATGCCTTGAATCTATTCTTCCGAACGCACTAGACAACCAGTTCTTATAGCCTTTAGCCGTACCCTTATCCTAATCCTCCTCTGTTCCTCTGGTGATGTAGAGGTTAACCCAGGCCTTGCAGCCCCCAGCACCACTCCCATTCCCCAGGGGCTTTCATTTGTTGACTTCTGTAACCGTAAAAGCCTTGGTTTCATGCATGTTAACAGTAGTAGCCTCCTCCCTAAGTTTGTTTTAGTCACTGCTTTAGCACACTCCGCCAACCCTGATGTCCTAGCCATGTCTGAATCATGGCTTAGGAAGGCCACCAAAAATTCTGAAATGTCCATCCCTAACTATAACATCTTCCGACAAGATAGAACTGCCAAAGGGGGCGGAGTTGCAATCTACTGCAGAGATAACCTGCAGAGTTCTGTCATACTATCCAGGTCTGTGCCCAAAAAATTTGAGCTTCTACTTTTAAAAATCCACCTTTCCAGAAACAATTCTCTCACCATTGCCACTTGTTATAGACCCCCTTCAGCCTCCATCTGTGCCCTGGACACCATATGTGAATTGATTGCCCCCCCCCATCTATCTTCAGAGTTTGTACTGTTACGTGACCTAAACTGGGATATGCTTAACATCCCGGCCGTCCTACAATCTAAGCTAGATGCCCTCAATCGCACACAAATTATTAAGGAACCTACCAGGTACAGCCCTAATCCGTAACCATGGGCACCCTCTTAGATATCATCCTGACCAACTTGCCCTCTAAATACACCTCTGCTGTTGTCAACCAGGATCTCAGCGATCACTGCCTAGTTGCTTGCGTGCGTGATGGGTCCGCGGTCAAACGACCACCCCTCATCACTGTCAAACGCTCCCTAAAACACTTCAGCGAGCAGTCCTTTCTATTCGACCTGGCCCGGATATCCTGGAAGGATATTGACCTCATCCCGTCAGTAAGATGCCTGGTTGCTCTTTAAAAGTGCTTTCCTCGCCATCTTAAATAAGCATGCCCCATTCAAAAAATGTAGAACTAAGAACAGATATAGCCCTTGGTACACCCCAGACTTGACTGCCCTTGACAAACACAAAAACATCCTGTAGCATTCTGCATTAGCATCGAATAGCCCCGCGATATGCAACTTTTCAGGTAAGTCAGGAACCAATATATTCAGTCGGTTAGGAAAGCTAAGGCTAGCTTTTTCAAACAGAAATTTGCATCCTGTAGCACTAATTCCAAAAAGTTCTGGGACACTAATGTCCATGGAGAATAAGAGCACCTCCTCCCAGCTGCCCAATGCACTGAGGCTAGGAAACATTGTCACCACCGATAAATCGACGATAATCGAGAATTTCAAAAAGCATTTTTCTACGGCTGGCCATGCTTTCTACCTGGCTACCCCTACCCCGGCCAGCCAACAGCTCTGCACCCCATGCAGCAACTTGCCCAAGCCCCCCCCCCCCCCCCCCCGCTTCTCCTTCACCCAAATCCAGACAGCTGATGTTCTGAAAGAGCTGCAAAATCTGGATCCCTGCAAATCAGCTGGGCTAGACAATCTGGACCCTCTCTTTCTAAAATTATCATCCGAAATTGTTGCAACCCCTATTACTAGCCTGTTCAGCCTTTCTTTCGTATCGTCTGAGATCCCCAAAGATTGGAAAGCTGCCAGGCGCATCCCCCTCTTCAAAGGGGGATACACTCTAGACCCAAACTGCTCTAGACCTATATCCATCTTGCCCTGCTTTCTAAAATCTTCGAAAGCCAAGTTAACAAACAGATCACCGACCATTTCAAATCCCACCGTACCTTCTCCACTATGCAATCTGGTTTCCGAGCTGGTCATGGGTGCACCTCTGCCATGCTCAAGGTCCTAAACGATATCATAACCACCATCGACAAGAGACAGTACTGTGCAGCCGTCTTCATCGACCTGGCCAAGGCTTTCGACTCTGTCAATCATCGCATTTTTATCGGCAGACTCAATAGCCTTGGTTTCTCAAATGACTGCCTCGCCTGGTTCACCAACTACTTCTCAGATAGAGTTCAGTGTGTCAAATCGGAGGGCATGTTGTCCGGACCTCTGGCAGTCTCTATGTGGGTGCCACAGGGTTCAAGTCAGCGTGCATGCGCCCGGCCGGCAACAGGAGTCGCTAGAGCGCCATGGGACAAATCCTCCCCTAACCCGGACGAAGCTGGGCCAATTGTGCACCGTCTCATAGGTCTCCTAGTTGCGATCAGCTGTGGCACTTTACTGTGCCCGGGATTGAACCTGGGTCTGTAGTAATTCCTCAAGCACTACGATGCAGTGCCTTAGACCACTGCGCCACTCGGGAGGCCCCGCAAATTTTTTTTTTTTAATGATTCGTTTTTGTTTACTATAATAACCTTGGCACATGCGCACATGTGCGCACACACACACAGCTTATATGTTCAGCTGTGTTTGTATTGTACACACATCTCTTGCTGTCTCCAATGAAGTGAACAGGGATCTCAGGCTGCGGTGTCTTAGAGCAGCCTAAGGGGTTTGTGTGTGTTTGTGGGTATCTGGGTTTTTTGATCTCTTCTGGTGTAATATCTGGGGAGCACTTCTTTCTTGTAGGGGTTTTGACTGCTGGCCTTGTACCTGGATGGTAGACACAGCTGAAGGGGATATATGTGAATAATATTTGATGTTAATTTGATTCAGATGTTTGAAACCAGGAGAACCTGGAATCTCACTGGATTTTCAAGGTTGTTTAGAGTTGAGAAAAAAATAAGATTTTAGCCTCATGGGTGAGATCATTGGTGTACCAAAATAAAAGCTACCAAAATAAAAGGGTTTGTTCTAAGCTGCTGAAAAATGTGTGTGTGTGTGTGTGTGTGTGTGCATGCGTGCATGATTGCGTGTGTGTCTGTCTGTGTAGACATGGTGTGTTATCAGAGAGTAGGGATGGGGGTTTTAAATAATTAAATATTATCATCATTTTTTTGTCGGATATCCGGCAAAGAAGACAAAGAAGAGCTTTCCAGTGTGTACCAAAACATTCAAAGGCCATTTTCTCAAAAGGGAAGTTACAAGTTTATCAACTTTCAAAGCAGAATGACTTTCCAATTGTTCCTCAAATGCAGTGTATGATATACAGCTTTGTAGCTCTGTCTCTGCTTTTATCCAATGTAAAAAACACTGGATAAAAGCAGCTACACCTACATAAGACAGATTTAAGGTGGTCGTTCACATATGTGGGAACTCCTTCAAGAGCATTCCAGGTGAAGCTGGTTGAGAGAATGCCAAGAGTGTGCAAACCTGTCATCAAGGCAAAGGGTGGCTACTTTGAAGAATCTCAAATATAAAATATATTTTGATTTGTTTAACACTTTTTGGGTTTACTACATGATTCCATATGTGTTATTTCATAGTTAAGATGTCTTCACTATTATTCTACAATGTAGAAAATAGTAAAAATAAAGAAAAACCCTTGACTGAGTAAGTGTGTCCAAACTTTTGACTGGTACTGCTGCGCGAGGGAGAGAGGCAGGCACTCTATGCGAAGGGGGGTGGTATATGTGAGATGGGAGCGAGCTAAGGAGTGAGCAGATGGAGGAAGAGCGAGCCAGCTGTATCTAGCTAGGCTGATTGAGGCCATATGTTGCGCTTTCTCCCCAAACCTATTCAGATAAAACAACAGCCTACCTGTTGGTGGCTCGTTGTCGCCTACTCCTTCTCATTTCCTTATCTCCTTCTCAATTCCTTCATTTTCTTCCATCTTGCGTTGCATTAGTGAACTCTCACTCGACTTGCTACACATTGAGCCTCTTTGCCGCTTTGATTGGCCAACATAAACAACAAGCTACACACGTGAAGGTCGGCTACCAGTCTTTTTATGGGGCGGACCGTGTACATCATATACTGAACAAAAATAGAAATGCAACAATTTCAATAATTTTACTGAGTTACAGTTCATGTAAGGAATTAAGTCAATTGAAATGAATTCATTAGGTCCTAATCTATGGATTTCAAGTGACTGGGCAGGGGTGCGGCCATGGGTGGGCAGTGAGGGCATAGGCCCACCCACTTGGGAACCAGGCCCACCCACTGGGGAGCCAGGCCCAGCCAATCAGAATGAGTTTTTCCCCACAAAAGGGCTTTATTACAGACAGAAATACTCCTCAGTTTCATATAGATAGAAACATTTCATTATCTGGCAACAGCTCTGGTGGACATTCCTGCAGTCAGCATGCCAATTGCACACTCCCTCGAAACTTGAAACATCTGTGGCATTATGTTGTGTGACAAAACTGCACATTTTAGAGTGGCCTTTAATTGTTCCCAGCACAAGGTGCACATGTGTAATGAACATACTGTTTAATCAGGTTCTTGACATGCCACACCTGTCAGGTGGATGGATTATCTTGGCGAAGGAGAAATTCTCACTAACAGGGATGTAAACAAATGTGTGCACAAAATTGGAGAGAAATAAGCAGGACAGACTTAGTTATTTTCCTGCAGATCTATTAGCTCTTTATAGAGCTAGTTTTGTTGATCGAGTGGTGGAGTGTAGTGCTCGATACAGGTCATATTCCTCTTCCACATTGAGCTTTGCAGTGGTTTTCTGTCTAGTATTAGCCACGCTACAAGCTTGTTGTGAGCTAAAAATGAGTTCGCAAACACAACCCACACCCGCCTTCCCGAAAACAAGCTCCGCCAGTGAAATGGCAAACACACACAATCAACACACACTTGATCACACACGCACCAGTACGATAAACAGAGAGAAGGCAGGGGGAACTTGCTCACCGTATGGACCCTGGATGCACTTTACTAAACGAGTGGGAGATCACCACCTCGCAAGTTAGTGCTGTGGATACAAGCAATATGTGGGGCAGTAAGCCAAACACCGGTAAAAGATGCATGGGAGAGACCGTGGTAGGAGCATTCGCTTCCCCACGGAACGAGCAGCGTAAACAATGTCGAGAGTCCTTCCGGGTTGGAGTTAAGATCATAACGAACGGTGGAACTGCCGTGCACATCCCTATCAGAGAGAACCTATAATGTCTGTGTCTCATTATGCTCACCTGTTCTTTAAGATGTCTCCTTGGAACGACAGCACCCCCTCCCCCTCCCGAACGTTCACCCCCATATCTGTGCTCAAAAATAGAGCTCATTTCCCAAAGCTCATTTCCCACTTACCAGCGAATAAAGCCTGAGTATAGTGTAGAAATATCCCTGTTCCCCAGAGAAGCCACAAGGCAGTCATGCAGACAGGTAGATTGGGAACTGGGTGATGACTTTTTTTTAGGTTACAGACCGTGTTGAAAATAGTCTTTACTTTTGTATCATTTTCCCACGTTTCAGTCAATAAAGTAATACTCGAATGTACTCTAAACGAACAAAAACGTATATAATATAAAGGCTTATTATAGGCAATTCACGAAGCATGCATAAGCACAACATAAATGCTTCACAAATCATTTACGTGCAAGTCATACTACATACATGTAGTATGTGGGACCTAAAAATTGCACCTATGTGTATTACATGGCACTAAGAGTCTTTATCCGCTCCATCACACACACCGATACTCCTCTTTCTCTACCAGGGGCCAGAAAAGTGGCATGGCGTACACTGGGCCCGATAGAATAGACACATACCCTTTTCGCGCCGAGCCAAGCTGTTCTGAGTTGGCCTGGTTACGAATCCACCACAGCTGGAACCCTGCTGGAAAGGACCGTTTGAAAAGAAAATATCCAAGCCAGCAAAGCCAACACAGTATGGTTCAGGTCGGCATGGTAGTGTGAAAAGGGTATTACCCTGAGTGCATACTGTAAAATCACCTTTTCAAAATGTGTCTTTGCATAGCTAAACCTATTCTATTAAAGGAAAACTCCACCCAAAAACTATCTTTTGGTATTTGTTTCATTAGTCCGTTGTTGACATAGTCCAAAAATGTTTTGCTTGTCAGTACTCAAGTTTTCAAGATATGTCATTTTCAAAATACAGAAATCATCCCTGTATGATGCATTTTGGGACAATTTTGGGGTGAAATTGTCCTTTAATGTAAGTACCTTCTTCAGTTTCTGCATTTGTACTCTGGTTTGGTTGAGAGTATCAGCAAGTGAATGGCATTATTGATGTTCATCTGAGTCCCCTCTCCTCTCCTCTCTCCATAGAGTGATCCTGTACACCAACGGCACCCTGATAATCACCCAGGTGAAGCCCAGAAACACTGGCTCCTACAGGTGTGTGGGTAGAGGGCCCCGGGGCCCCGACGTCACGCTGGAGGCCTCCCTCCTCATAGCAGGTACTACACTAACATACACGCAGATACACACACACATGCAGACGTAAACACACACACACACCTGATTGAATGTGTGGAATGGAGAATATATGGCAGTGTCGAAGCAGCAGCTATACTTCCTGGGATCCACACAAAAACATAAAACACGACAAGTAACAAAACACCGATACACTGATAGAATCAAATCAATCAATTAAATGTATTATTTGTCACATGCTTCGTAAACAACAGTTGTAGACTAACAGTGAAATGCTACCTTTACGGGTCCTTTTCCAACAATGCAGAGTTGAAGATAAATGTTTTTTAAATGTATTTTATTATATTGGCTCAAGGAATAATTATGCAGTGAGTAATGAATAACACAAACGATCAAAAATAACATGGCTACTGTGCCTTTTCAGAAAGTATTCATACCCACATTTTGTTGTGTTACAGCCTGAATTTAAAAATGTAAAAAAAAAAAAAATGCTTACCATCTACACACAATACCCCATAATGACAAAGTGAAAACATGTTTTTAGAAATGTTTACAAATGTATTGAAAATTAAATACAGAAATATCTAATTTACATAATTATTCACACCCCTTTGTAGCAGGACCTTTGGCAGCGACTACAGCTGTGAGTCTTTCTGGGTAAGGCTCTAAGAGCTTTCTACACCTGATTGTGCAACATTTGCCCATTTCTACTTTTCAAAGTTCTTCAAGCTCAGTTAAATTGGTTGTTGATCCTTGCTAGACAACCATTTTCAGGTCTTGCCATAGAAGTCTAAACTGTAACTCGGCCACTCAGGAACATTCACTGTCATCTTGGTATGCAACTCCAGTGTAGATTTGGTTATTGTCCTGCTGAAAGGTGAATTCATCTCCCAGTGTCTGGTAGAAAGCAGACTGAACCAGGTTTTCCTCTAGGATCTTTCCTGTGCTTAGCTCCATTCCATTTCTTTTTTATTCTACAAAGACTCCCCAGCCCTTAACGATTACAAGCATACCTATAACATGATGCAGCCACCACTATGCTTGAAAATATGGAGAGTGGGACTCAGTAATGTGTTGTATTGCATTTGCCCCAAACATAACTCTTAGTATTCAGGACAAAAAATGAATTGCTTTGCCACATTTTTTGCAGTATTACTTTAGTGCCTTTTTTGCAAACAGTATGCATGTTTTGTAATATTTGTATTCTGTACAGGCTTCCTTCTTTTCACTCTGTCAATTAGGTTAGTATTGTGGAGTAACTACAATGTTGTTGATCCATCCTCAGTTTTCTCCAATCACAGCCATTAAACTCTAACTTTTTTAAAGTCACCATTGGCCTCATGGTGAAATCCCTGAGCGGTTTGTTTCCTTCCTCTCTGGCAACAGAGTTAAGAAGAATGCCTGAGGCCTCCCGAGTGGCGCAGTGGTTTAAGGCACTGCATCGCAGTGCTAGCTGTGCCACTAGAGATTCTGGGTTCGAGTCTAGGCTCTGTCGCAGCCGGCCGTGACCGGGAGACCCATGGGGCGGCGCACAATTGGCCCAGCATCGTCCGGGTTAGGGGAGGGTTTGGCCGGCAGGGATATCCTTGTCTCATCCGCGCACTTGCGACTCCTGTGGCGGGCCGGGCGCAGTGCACGCTGACACGGTCGCCAGGTGTACGGTGTTTCCTCCGACACATTGGCGCTTCCGGGTTGGATGGGCATTGTGTCAAGAAGCAGTGCGGCTTGGTTGGGTTGTGTTTCGGAGGACGCATGGCTCTTCGCCTCTCCCGAGTCCGTACGGGAGTTGCAGCGATGAGACAAGACTGTAACTACTACCAATTGGATGCCACTAAATTGGGGAGAAAAAAGGGGTGAAAATACAAAAGCAAAAAAAGAAGAATGCCTGTATCTTTGTAGTGACCAGGGTTGTAGTGCTGCCGGAGAGCGGATGAGCGGCGCTCCCTCATATTTTTCAATTTGAGAACAAACAGAGCTGGTAAAACTATTTCAGGAAAATTAATTTGGATAAATTCGAAATTAATTATATTTCATAAAACTCCACGGACCCTCTCTTGTGCAGTGGAACTCAGAATGATATTTGACCACTTGGTTACAGTGACACCGTTCTGACGAGGACACCCACAACCAGAGTGGCCACCGCAAAGCCCAAGGACCCTGACCCTCTCTGGAGGTTGCTGTTACCCTGCTTGGGATGTTTAGCTTGTAATGGCTATTGGTTGAATATATCCAAGTTGGAGGTAATAATGCATTTAGGTTCTAGTTTTTTGAGATGCATTACACCACACCAAAAGCTTGATTTTATTGCTGTTTTTAAATGAATTTCCTTCAATTCTGCGTAGTAATGATTTATTTTCACTACTTGGTCAAGTGATTTGATGATTTAATCTATGCAAATCAATTCTATGAATTGACAGTTCACCTCAGTTTTTTAAATTCTTATTCTGTAATAAGGTATATTGTAAGCATGTGTTCAAGCTAATCAAATCAACGTTTATTGATTATACATGGTGTAAGCTAAAACAATACAGTGAAATGCCTACTCGCAGCTAAAGCTCTCCTCGCATACAGTGCTATATTTATTTGTATTTACATTAGGCTATAGCCTACATATAGCTGTACCACGTAGACTTACGCTTATTAGGCTTTTTCGTTAAGTGGCCTAACTGCAGAACTATCATTCAGCTATCCTTCAGCACCACAAGTTGGTTCAACTTCTTTTTCATCATTGCGTGATCTTGGTGTTGTCCATTCAGAACCACGAAGAGTGCTGCAATCGTTTAAAATAACACTCACCAAGATCTGTTGCCTACGCCTAATAGTCCTACTTCTTCTTCTTATTGTTATCATTACAAATAGAAGATTATCACTTCTCACAGTGGTGCTTGTTTAGTAAAGTTAGATCAAAGCTGAATCAATGTCTCGCAAGATGACATAACGATTCATTTGTGGTTTACATAACAGAACAGAATATAATAGCATAGTAGACCTATAATGTTACTGTTACATCAAAAACACCTCATTTCTAATGAGATTTTAGGATGGTTAGTTGAAGCTGAATAGTCCCCAAAAAATTATCATCCAATCATGCGCCAACACTCAACAGAGCCCGCCCCTATTCAGGATGTATGCTTTGACTGAAACAAAATATAAGAAAGGCTAAAAGTTTTTTTTAAACATTTGCTCTAATCCGCTCACAAAATAGTAATTCAATAAGATTGAAATGCATTGGCTATTCCCATGACACTGATTTGAGATCAATCAAATGATTGGCATGCAGATGCAGTTTCACCAGTAAAACGTGAATAATTATCAGTCACAGTTGACAGTGATGATGGTCTATTTTGAAATTAGCTGTGTCTAACTTGGTGTTTGAGGGTATCATTGTTAAGTGGTCCCTGCAGCGTACCGTCGCAAATATGTGATTGGAACAGTAGCAACAGAACGTTTGATGCAACAAACACGTCTAAAACAGCATTGTTGTCTGAAAAGCATCTAAATAATGTTTTGTACTGATTGGAAATAAAGGACTTCACAACAATCTCACCTTTTATTGTAAAAAAACGTATGCGAACTTCATCATCCAAGCATCACACGGAACACATCCACAGCCAGTCTAAATAACAGGTTGCGCTGACAAAAAAACAAAACAGAAGTTAGCGACCTAACAGCTAGACTAGTTTACAATGTACCACATCTCTGGTGAGTACATAGGAAAATGTAATATTTTTTTAGAAAAGAGAGTCGTGTAAGCTATGCTAACAGCAGCTACATTCTTTATGATGGCAACCATGTTTTGTTTATGTTTGACAAGCGAAAACTCCCTAATCCCAGAATGCCATTCACTATGAGACGCAAATAAACAAAGTCTGAAAAATATTAACTTAGTTTAGCCACTTTTCAACATATTACAAATCTTTGATGTACTTGTTACGGTGTATACAAGAACCGGAGCACATTACTTAAGTCGTTTACAGTTTTTGACAAATCACAAATAAGATCAAATTTGATCACCTCACAGATCATCACCTCAAATACAAGCCTACTGCCTAGCCTAACTGTAGCGTGAAAGCTAAACAGGGTTGCCAGATTTTGGTGAAACCATTTTAGGAGGGTTTGTGGGTGGGTTCATTTCATTTGTGGGAGATTTCAAGTCCATGAGGGGTAGGAATGGGGGAAGGTATCGTGGGGGGATATGATGCAGGAAATAGTGCTATTATTATCAATAAATATGGGACAAACACAGAAGATGTTTGCAAGCTAAAGCAAAATAAAACCACTGTCTGAGCTGACAACCCTGAGTAACGATATTTACAATCTAAGTCAGTCGAGTGAACCATCCCTTCACATCGTTTTGTTATAACATCTTTGGTCTGACAGACGTTTGTGACAACCAGAATGCATTGTATGATGTCATCAAACATGGTGCCACACATATAGTATCTGTCATTTCGTTTAGCATTAGCTCATCATAATCAGTACAATCTTCCAAAAAGTATTTTACACACATCATATACAATCTATGCAATAATCAGATTGCATGATTTGTAACCAGTACTTGAAAACATGTGAATAAAACAGTACATTATCCTCCATACACACATACTGTAAATACATACAGTACCAGTCAAAAGTTTGAACACACCTACTCATTCTAGGATTTTTCATTATTTCTTTTTACTATTTTCAGCATTGTACAATAATAGTGAAGACGTCACAACTATGAAATAACATATATGGAATCATGTAGTAACCAAAAAAGTGTTAAACAAATCAAAATATATTTTATATTTCAGATTCTTCAAAGTTGCCACCATTTACCATGTCACAACTCAACTGATTGGCTCAAATGCATTAAGAAGGAAATCAATTCCACAAATTAACAAGGTACACCTGTTAATTCAAATGCATTCCAGGTGACTACCTCATGAAGCTGGTTGAGAGAATGCCAAGAGTGTGCAAAGCTGTCATCAAGGCAAAGGGTGGCTACTTTGAAGTATCTCAAATGTAAAATATATTTTGATTTGTTTAACACTTTTTTAGTTATGTCACATATCAAATCATATGTTATTAGTCACATGCGCCGAATACGAGCCCCTAACCAACAATGCAGTACAAATAAGAATAAGAAATAAAAGTAACAAGTAATTAAAGAGCAGCAGTAAAATAACAATAACGAGACTATATAGGACCCATGTCAAATCTTTTCAGTCTCCTGAGGGGGAATCGGTTTTGTCGTGCCCTCTTCACGACTGTCTTGGTGTGCTTGGACCATGTTATTTTGTTGGTGATGTAGACACCAAGGAACATGAAGCTCTCAATCTGCTCCACTACAGCCCCTCGATGAGAATGGGGGTGTGCTCTGTCATCTTTTTCCTGTAGTCAACAATCATCTCCTTTGTCTATAGTTGCTCTCCGACGCTCGAGGTGGCCAGTCTGTTTATTATTACGCACACCTGTCACCATCGTTACGTGCACCAGCGCCTCATCAGACTCACCTGGACTCCATCACCTTCCTGATTACCTTCCTGATTACCTTCCCTCTTTTTGGTTCTTTCACTACATGTTATTGACTCTGTTTGTGTTCCATGTCTGTATGCTACTTGTGTTTCTTGTTTTGTTCTATGTTAATTTATTCGATACACATCCCGTACTTGCTTCCCAACTCCCAGCGTACACGTTACAGAATAACGCCTCACCAAAGGGGAGCATCAGGTAGTGGTTTTTGGTTTTTGTTTTGGTAGGTGACGTTGGGTCCGGGTTTCGCTATCGGAGCTACCAGGGATGCCTAGGCTGGCTCGTAGGGCTTCCATGCCTCTGCTGGCTCGTCAGGTTTACAAAACTCGGTTGGCCCGTCACCTGTCCGTGGCCGAAGTTACCGAGGTTGCCTCAGCTAGTTTGTCAGGCTTCCTTGCCTCACCTAGCTCGACAGGTTCACGAGACTCGGTTGGATCGTCAGGCTCCCATGCCTCAGCCGGTTCGTCAGGCTCCCATGCCTCAGCCGGTTCGTCAGGCTCCCATGCCTCAGCCGGTTCGTCAGGCTCCCATGCCTCAGCTGGCTCGACAAGTTCCCACACCTCAGCAGAAGCGATCGGCCCGCTCCTGGTCCCTGGGACTGTCCCTCTGGTCAGCGTCCTGAGGCTGGAGCCGCACGTCAGGGAGGGGGTACCGTCACGTATACTCCCCCTCCGTTGCTTGAGGTAGCCAGTCTGCTTATTGTTACGCACCTCTGTCGCCATCATTACGCACACCAGCGCCTCATCAGGCTCACCTTCCTGATTACCTTCCCTATAACTGCCACTCCCTTTGGTTCTTTCCCTAGGCGTTATTGACTCTGTTTGTGTTCCATGTCTGTACGCTACTCGTGTTTCAAGTTACTACATGATTCCATATGTGTTATTTCATAGTGTTGATGTCTTCACTATTGTTCTACAATGTAGAAAATAGTAAAGATAAAGAGAAACCCTTGAATGAGTAGGTGTGTCCAAACTTTTGACTGGTACTGTAAATGTTTTACATTTTCAACAAAAGAGCCCTGAGAAAACATTTTGTATGTTTTTTTAATAAATTACTTTAGGTCCAACTTTTGGCACTTTGGTTTTCCTTGTTATTGCCACAATGTTATGGTCACTACAGCCAATGGGAACTGATATTGTTTTGGTGCAAAGTTCTGCAGCATTTGTGAAGATATGATCAATACAAGTGGATGTCACAGATCAAATACTGTTGGTATGCACTATAGTTGGTTTAGTGATAACCTGGGTTATATTACAGGCCTTAGTCACAATTAGAAGCTTGAGAGGACAGCTTGTTCCTAACCAGTCAATGCTCAGGTCACCCAGAAAATAAACCTCTCTGTTAACATCACACACATTATCAAGCATTGCAAACGTATTATCAAAATACTGACTGTTAGCACTTGGTAGCCTATAGCAGCACCCCAAAAGAAGAGGTTTTAGATGAGGCAGGTGACCTTGCAACGACAACACTTCAACAACATTTGACATGAGATATTCTTTAAACTTTACAAGATTATGGCTCTGAACATATACAGCAACACCTCCCCCATAGGCATTCCTGTCTTTTCTGTAGATGTTATATCCTTGTATTGCTACTGCTGTAACATCAAATTATCTTAGTGAGTTTCAGAGATGGCCAGTATATGAATGTTATTGATTTCATGAATGACTACATATATTCATATAGGCTATTATTAATATGGGCTACCCTTTCCTGGGTATCTTATCGTAAATAGACATAATATGGAGAAGAACATTAAAATAAGTTTGGCTAATAGAGTCAGTCAATCAGGCACTTGAGTGTCAGTTGGTATGTGTGTGTGTGTATGTGTGTGTTTGTAATGTTGGGCTGAAGCTACTGACCTGGAAGCTTAGCTCTCTTACTCCTCCCATGATTTTGGGAGGGAGGGTGGACAATGAGCTTGTCGTAGCGGATGTATGCATGTCCCCACGCTCTTTGGCAGCTTTCATATGGATTTTAGTAATTGTGTATAAACATACATTTCACTGGAGATGCATCTATTAAGCAGGTAATCTGAGTTGTGTTCATTAGGGCACACAATGGAAAAAGGTTTTAAACGCAAACGGAAAACTAAAGTGAAAGTTTCTGATTAGACAAGTCCAGGTAGTACGTCCCTGTTTCAGTCCATTTTCTTCCATTTTGGGCCTTATGAACATGACCCAGGTAACGTTTGTTTTCTGATGATGGATCAAGTGTCACACCCCTCCCAGTCCCTAGTGTACCTCGGTTACTGTGGCCCCCGGGACTTTGCATGGGCCCTAACTGGGCCACATACAGGGGCCTCTGCAGTCTTCACCCAGTGAACCACAGTCCATTTACATACCTTAATTCACCTAATCTGTTGTTAATCCCTGAAGGCATTAAACTGTAATTGTGTCACACCGATCCGGGTTCAGCGTTTTTGGGACAAGTTTAAACAGTCACTCTGTTTAAACACACACACAGGCACGCACGCACACACACTCCCTTTCATCTGCTGAAGAATGTGGTGCGTTCTTTACATCTTAACTATAATGAGTCTCAAATGGCAGTCTATTCCCTATATAGTGCACTACCTTTGAAAAGGCGAGAGCTTGGGAGGTTCTATCTGCATTTTTTTCACATTTTTGTGATTGACATAGCCTTGTTCTGTTCTACGTTCTCTACCGAGACAGGACTCTAAATACCCCAATTCATGTTAAGTTCAAAAGAATACAAGATAAACATTTCTGACACCATTCAAACCACTGAGGGTTCAGAAATGTAAAGCCAATTACCTCAGAATCATCTTTTTGCAGATAGGACCGTAACGTCCCAAGCTCTCGAAGGGCCCATTGGTCCCTGGTCAAAAGTCGTGCACTATGTAGAGAATAAGGGGTCATTTGGGACTGTGCTTATGTTAACCTGGTAAGAATCAAACTGGTGACCTGCTTTGAGAGGCATGTTTGGCAATACACAGCTAATGACTTCCAGTTAGGAGCTGCACCTACTGTAGTAGCTCACATTAGTAATGAAAGAAAGAGAGGCAGTCTTGTGAGTCTTAACTGTAGAGCTCCTGATCACATTCCACTTACTGTATACAGAGCTGCCTGCCAGTTGGAATGGACGATATATGGCAGTGTCAGCCCCACAACCTCTTTCTTTCTTTCTCTACCCCTCTCTCTCACTCCTGCACTTTATCACTCCTTCACTTAGGGGCAGATATCTCCTGTGATAATCTCATTCCCTTGTTGACATACGCCCCAGCTGTATCCTCCACAGGCGGTGTGCTGCTTCCTGCTCTCCTCTCCTCCCTCAGAAGCCGTTTCCTCCCCTGCTTCCTTCCTCCCTCCCGCCTTCCAGCTGTTTCAGACTCATTGTAGAGGCCACACACACACGCAGGAGCTCACATGCATGCTTGCATGTACACACACACACACACATTATCATGTATGGCTTTGTTAGAAAAGAGAATGTGGGCTGATTTGAATAGAGCGGTTATTGGGAGACATGGGGTGGCATGTGGCAAGTTGACAGCAGGTGAGATATGACCTAAATTGCCTCAAAGAATATCAACTGGATTTGAGTAATTGTGTGTAAAAAAAAATATCATGTCACTGGAGATAATTGTGTGTAAAAAAATACATGTCATTGGAGATGAAAAAGTTTTAAAATGCAACGAAAAACTAAAATGTACATTTCTGATTGGACAAGTCCGGGTAGTAGTACCTCCTTGTTTCAGTCCATTTTCTGTACCTGGGCCCTAACTGGGTCTCATACAGGGGGTCTCTGCAGTCTTAACCCTAGTGAACCAAAGCTCCATTTAAATACCTTTATTCACCTAATCTATTGCTAATCCTTTAAGGCAGTGGTTCCCAAACTGTGGGGCAGGCAGGGGGGGAGAGGGCTCATTCCGGCTTTCAATTTACTCTTGAAAGTTGTAATAGTGGAATTCACAAGGTACAATTTCGAAATTGGATAGTGCATAATCAGTTTTCCTCATCATGTCAGTCATTGCATACCTTAGAACTATTTATAACTTGTCAGAAATGTCCAGATCAGCCCATGTCAGCTAACGTTTTTTTAGCTAGGTTTTTTTTGCCCATAGATTTTGTTGTAATGTTTGATACACATTAGACATGGCGAAATGTATATAATTGCAAGAAAATTAGATTTAAAATGGCATTGAAATACAGTTGAAGTCGGAACTTAGGTTGGAGTCAATAAAACTCGTTTTTCAACCACTCCACAAATTTCTTGTTAACAAACTATAGTTTTGGCAAGTCAGTTAGGACATCTACTTTGTGCATGACACAAGTCATTTTTCCAACAATTGTTTACAGACAGATTATTTCACTTATAATCCACTGTGTCACAATTCCAGTGGGTCAGAAGTTTACATACACTAAGTTGACTGTGCCTTTAAACAGCTTGGAAAATTCCAGAAAATGATGCCATGGCTTTAGAAGCTTCTGATAGGCTAATTGACATAATTTGAGTCAATTGGAGGTGTACCTGTGAATGTATTTCAAGGCCTACCTTCAAACTCAGTGCCTCTTTGCTTGACATCATGGACAAATCAAAGAAATCAGCCAAGACCTCAGAAAAAAAAGTGTAGCCCTCCACAAATCTGGTTCATCCTTGGGAGCAATTTCCAAACGCCTGAAGGTACCACGTTTATCTGTAAAAACAATAGTATGCAAGTATAAACACCATGGGACCACGCAGCCGTCATACCACTCAGGAAGGAGACGCGTTCTGTCTCCTAGAGATGAATGTACTTTGGTGCGAAAAGTGCAAATCAATCCCAGAACAACAGCAAAAGACCTTGTGAAGATGCTGGAAGAAACGGGTACAAAAGTATCTATATCCACAGTAACAGGAGTCCTATATCGACATAACCTGAAAGGCAGCTCAGCAAGGAAAAAGCCAGTGCTCCAAAACCGCCATTAAAAAGCCAGACTACGGTTTGCAACTGCACATGGGGACAAAGATTGTACTTTTTGGAGAAATGTCCTCTGGTCTGATGAAACAAAAATAGAACTGTTTGGCTATAATGACCATCGTTATGTTTGGAGGAAAAAAGGGGACGCTTGCAAGCTGAAGAACACCATCCCAATCGTGAAGCACGGGGGTGGCAGCATCATGGTGTGGGGGTGCTGCAGGAGGGACTGGTGCACTTCACAAAATAGATGGCATCATGAGGGAGGAAAATTATGTGGATATATTGAAGAAACATCTCAAGACATCAGTCAGGAAGTTAAAGCTTGGTCGCAATTGGGTCTTCCAAATGGACAATGACCCCAAGCATACTTGAATGGCTTAAGGACAACAAAGTCAAGGTATTGGAGTGGCCATCACAAAGCCCTGACCTCAATCCTATAGAAAATATGTGGGCAGACCTGAAAAAGTGTGTGCGAACAAGGAGGGCTACAAACCTGACTCAGTTACAACAGTTCTGTCAGGAGGAATGGGCCAAAATTCACCCAACTTATTGTGGGAAGCTTGTGGAAGGCTACCCAAAACATTTGACCCAAGTTAAACAATTTAAAGGCAATGCTACCAAATACTAATTGAGTGTATGTAAACTTCTGACCCACTGGGTATGTGATGAAATAAATAAAAGCTGAAATAAATCATTCTCTCTACTATTATTCTGACATGTCACATTCTTAAAATAAAGTGGTGATCCTACCTGACCTTATACAGGGCATTTTTACTAGGAATTGTGAAAAACTAAGTTTAAATGTATTTGGCTAAGGTGTATGTAAACTTCCGACTTCAACTGTATGTTCCCCAATGCTGGAAGGGGGGCCAGAGTGAAAAAGTTTGGGAACCCCTGCCTTAGGGCATTAAACTGGAATTGTGTCACACCAATCCGGGTTCAGTGTTTTTGGGACAAGTTTAACCCTTCGCACTCGTACGTGTATACAAGTTGAAAATGGCCGATTTGGGCACTGATAAGCTCCTAAATTGGAACGTAGTGGCCATACAGTAACATGCTATACATGACATCAGAACTCTGGCTCTGAGCTTCACAACCGTTCTGAACTAGAGCACCGCGCGCAACAAGAAGTTACCCCCATCACTCCCGGTAATTGTGCAACTTTTGCAAATGTTTCGTTGTCTGAGTGAGGGAAATGCTCTAAATTAAGAGGACTCTATGTATTTTGAAATATGAGACGTTGAGGATTATAATAAATGCTGCTTTGATGTCATATAAGCAAGCCAAACACCCATGAGTCCAAATTTGCAGTTACAAGATGACATGGCATCATACCCTGGGTTGTTGTTTGTTGTGAAGACAATTATCCGTGGGGCACGCACCTGAATGCACCCATGGCTCCTTTCAATGCGCACCAAAATTGCCATCGGTTTCTCTGAATTGCCCTGTGAAAGCCTAACACTGTAAGATCATATTTTATAACTTAGCTAGTCATATTGGCAAAAGAACAAGCTTTGAAGGCATGCCCACCTGACCCAGATTGTTATTTATAATGGACTGTTTTTGGATTACGTAAACAACAACTGTAATTGTGTGATGGAAAAGTACCTTAGAAAAGTACCTTAAAAAGTACCTTAGAATTGAAGTTTCTTCTTTGAGTCATAAAAGTGCATTGAAATTACTTAGGAACTGTGCATACTTTGGAGAGGTGGGTGGCCACTTGGAGACACCAGTTAGTCCTCTCACTCCAACCCTTGTAATTTTTGTTATCTTATGTTGCACCAACCCCACATTTTCCAGGAATAGTCTTATGTGACAGATTTTGTTATCATCAAATGCGGCGAAAAGTCAAGTCAATGTAAAATGCACATAAAATCAACAGTGGAATGTTTGGTCTAATCATTTCCCCAATTATCTCAAAACTACTGTTCCCTTTTCAATTGCTACTATGATTATGCATATGCTTTTCATATTTCTTCTGTAAGAAACATATCAATTTACACCTATCCATATAGGCCAATTCCAACAAGTGTAAAAGGTTAAACAGTCCCTCTGTGTCAGCCCCAGCACACACACACACAAACACACACACACACACAAAGCTCTCTTTCATCTGCTGAAGAATGTGGTGCGTTTCTTCCCTCTTAACTCTAATGACTTTACTTCAAATGGCACCCTATTCCCTATATAGTGCACTACCTTTGACAAGGGCCCATAGGGCTCTGGTCAAAAGTAATGCACTCAATTTACACCTAAAACAAAAGTTTTGAGAATGACAGAAATATACATTTGCACAAAGTCTGTTGCCTCAGTTTATTTATAAATATAAAACAGAAATACCTTATTTACATAAGTATTGGGACCCTTTGCTTTGAGACTCGAAATTGAGCTCAGGTGCATCCTGTTTCAATTGATCATCCTTGAGATATAAACAGGTATATTCTGTTTTATATTTATATTATACATTTGCTACAATTTCTGAACCTGTTTTCACTTTTTGTGTGTAGATTGAGGGGGGGGGAAATAATTGAATCAATTTTCGAATAATGCTGTAACGTAACAAAATGTGGAATAATGCAAGTGGTCTGAATACTTTCAGTAGTCGTTTCTTAAAAATAAAATAATGACTTTTCGGCGTCCCTGAATAGCATTTCAGACTGAAGACAAGTATGCTAATGCCTCTGAAATTCTTATTCGAAAATTGGCATGAAACACATTTTGATTATTATCTCCTGAGACTACAGTGGTTTAAATGGAAATCAATTTGAGCATCAAAATAATGCCTCATACTCTCTTTCTCAATCTCTCTCTCTCGCTCTCTCTCTTGCTCTCTCTCTCTCTCTCTCTCTCTCGGGCGAGATCTCTATCGCCCTCTCTCTCTTGCCCTTTCTCTCTTGCCCTCTCTCTCTCTCTCTCTCTTGCCCTCTCTCTCTCTCTTGCCATCTCTCTCTCTCTCTTGCCCTCTCTCCCTATTACAGAGATCGAGGATATGTCCCCCAGACAGTCCCGGGTCTTCACAGCAGACACCATGCAGCGTGTGTCCTGTACGGCCCCGCGTGGAAAGCCCCAGCCTGAGGTATGGTGGGAGCGGGAAGGGGTGCGCGTCCCCACGGAGGGACGGGTGTACCAGGAGGGCAGTGAGCTGGTCTTCAGCCCCACCGAGCAAGGCGACTCAGGCTCCTACACCTGCGTGGCCCAAAACAAGGCGGGCCGCAAGACCCAGGAGCTGACCGTCACAGTGGCCAGTGAGTCAGGCCACCGTCTTCTGACCTATTACATCATGGCTAGGGCCAGCAGTGTGTCCTGACCATGCAAAACTCTGGTCCCTATTATAGGGTTGTGCTTTAGTCGTTACTTGTCCATTCTGTTCCTAAGCAAGGGGTCAATTTGGGATTCAGCATGATTGACGCTGGCTTCTACTACAGTAATAATTCTTCATTTGTGTGTGTGATTCAGCTGCCCCAGTGTGGGTAACCAAGCCCCAGGACAGCTACCTGGAGGAGGGAAGACCAGGCTACCTCCATTGCCACGCTCAGGCTACCCCTGAGCCTGAGGTCACGTGGCACCGAAACAGCATTATGGTCATGCCTGAGGTCAGTATCTCTCTCTCTTTCTCTTTCTTTCACACACAGACACATGCACGTATGCACACAGGCATGCAGGCGTGCACACACACACACACACACACATACAAATACTGTATCTAGGCCATTCCTCTCCGTTCTCTTACCCTTCTCCCGCTCTTCTTCATCAGGACCCACGCTTTACAGTGTTCCCCAATGGTACTCTGCGCATCAATAATGTGGAGGTGTATGATGGTCAGATGTATGCCTGTGTGAGCAGGACAGAGGGAGGCAAGCTGTCTGGAAATGCCAGAGTCTATGTACTGGGTGAGCTGGAACTACATGGTGTGCGCGCGTGGGAGAGAGCATGTGTGTGTGAACGTGATCAGCCTGTTGAGTTAAGTTTAACCTTAGATTTCCCTCTGGTGCTGCTGTTCTAGAGTTGTCAACATGGATTGTCTAATTCCTGACTTGCTTTGTCTACCTTGTCTTTGTTTTGGCGATCTGAGATCCTGATACCCTTGTGATTCTTCGTTCAGCCATGTGAACGTGTGTGCGTGCATCTGCGTGTTCTTACATGTGTCTGAGCATGCTGTAAAATAGCTTTGTATAGTGTACTATGGGGTGTACCTGGGACCAGGCTACTCTCTCTTAGCTGTGTGGGTAATGGTGTGTTTGACCTTTTTATCTGTGTGTCCCAGAGAAACTGAAGTTCACCCCTACGCCCCAGCCATCTCAGTGCCTGGAGCTGGACAAGGAGGTCAACATCCAGTGTTCTGCTACAGGCAGAGAGACCCCCACCATCAAATGGACCAAAGCAGGTGAGTGCAGGGTGGTCCTACTCAGTGCTAGACCTCAATATCCTAGATGCCATTTCCTGCCATTGTGCCCTTGAGGAAGGCACTTAACCCTTAAATTGCTCCAGGGGCGCAGGACTGAGACCAGCCCTGTGCTCCAAGCTCTCCGTGGGTGTGTGTATGTGTGTTTCCAGGGGTTGGGATAAAGCCATTGTCACAGGTCACAGAAAGAAGAAATAGAAATCTATGTCCTGTGACGATAGACAATCAAATTTTCTCATAACATCAGATTATGGATAATGTTAGAATACAGAATCATTACAGAAGGAATGCATTGTAGATAGAATCAGATGAATGAAAAGTGAAGACAAGATTACATATGATCATTTCCCATCATTTGCATTGCCTACGTTAGAGGAGATTACTTCATCCATTTAGGGTTTGTCCTATTGTGATTATGTACCCAAGAAACATTGTGAAATACAATGCTATCACCCCTATTGGTTATGGGCCTACATTATTGGCTGCATAGAAGCAGTCTACTGTCTTCAGAACTGGATAATAATTGCTTTATTTGCCTCGTAAAATAATATAAAAATGCTATTATTTGTTCTCTCTCTCATAAAGCTGTGATTGAGAACAGCCTATTCCTAGGCTTAGGCTATAGACTCATTCTTGTTCTTTGTTAAAGCCACAACTTCGTAGGCTAGAATATTTGGGAAATATGCTACTCTGCCCTTCAAACGCAACTACGAATTTGGTCAAAAGTCTTTGATCTGTTGGAATGGCCAGGTAAATCATCTGATTAATGTGGTATTTAGTTTCCTGACACGAGAACAATCCAGTTGATCAGAACATATCATTGAGTATCAGAAATAGCTGTCTGTCTAGACAGAAAAATACTTTGAAGTCAGATTTTGCTGTAAAAAAAAGTTATGTAATTACTGTATTTTGCCTTTGTAGGTCAGTTTACTGTTCATGCCTTTAACTTGTATTATAGGCCTAGAAGAAGCATAGGAAATTGGCCATTTGGTTTTCAACCTGTCATGCAAGGATTTTCCCTCTCTCACATTATTAGTCCTCTTGGCTACCTTGCCTTTTTAGGCTATTCAGATACGTTTTTGGGATGGAACATTCATTGTTTGATTAGGATGCATGAAACGATGAAGCGTAGCCTTCCGTCATAGTCATAGCCTATCAAATGGAGAGAGAAAGCAATATAGGTTGTTTTTTTAAACAGATATACACAAGTTAAGAGGTGTCCATTATTTTCAAAAATATATACGTTTATGATATAGCCTAATGCCCATGAATCCAACAGAGAGAGAGAAATAATATTTTCTGACTGAACATTTTTGTGCTGCTTTGGTGGAATTGTCCTCTGTCTGACCTACATTCCTCTCTTGCGTTCTGCAGGCTATATAACTTATTTATTGAAATAGGGTATAGCAAATAGGAATAGATTAGTCGGAATGCCACTTGTGCGCTGCGAGTCTCCGTTTTTTCCTGTGCAGCGCCAGTATCGTTCAAATAGGCCAAACCATCGTCTGTCACGTCAATTAGTCGGCGCCATCAACGATGGCTGTCAATAATTGTCAATAGACGGATGGTATATCGTCCAAGCCTACATCCATTACACTCATAACCTTTTCACACTACTGAGCCAAGCTGTACTGCACTGGCCTGGTTACACATCCACCACAGTTGCACTGGAAAGGACCATATTAAAGGAACATATCCGAGCCAATCCAAGTATGTCTCGGCACAGCACGATAGTGGGAGAAGGGTATCGCGGTACTGTAGTTTCACAGCCCCCATTGAGCTCCTCTCTGACACTCTGTCGCCCCGTACAGATGGTGGAGAGCTGCTTCCTCATGTGGAGTTGAGGAATAGCCAGCTCCACTTCACCAAAGTGACGCGCAGCGACGCAGGAAACTACACCTGTATCGCCTCCAACAGCCTACAGGGGGAGATCAGAGCCATGGTCAGCCTCACTGTGGCAGGTAGGCGTGTGTGTTTTTGTGCGTTTGAGTGTGTGTGCATTTGAGTGTGTGTGTTTGATTAACTGTAGTTCACTTTGTACTTTCCTTTGCAAAAGCAAAAGAGACTATTCACAGCAGTGTGGCTAGAGGAGATCCAGGTGCTGGTTCGAATCAAATCAAAATCCAATTTTATTGGTCACATACACATATTTAGCAGATTGTGGGTTGTCGCGGGTGTAATGCTTGTGTTCCTAGCTCCAACAGTGCAGTAGTATCTTACAATACACAACAAAACACACAAATCTAAAAGTAAAATAATGGAATTAAGAAATATATAAATATTAGATTGAGCAATGTCGGAGTGACATTGACTAAAATACAGAACAATAGAATACAGTATATACATATGAGATGAGTAAAGCAGTATGTAATAAAAAAAAAAAACATTATTAAAGTGACTAGTGTTCCATTATTCAAGTGGCCCGGGATTCCAAGTCTATGTATAAAGGGCAGCAGCCTCTAAGGTGCAGGGTTAAGTAACCGGGTGGAAGCCTGCTAGTGATGGCTATTTAACTGGTTTTGGCTGGAGCAACTAATTGACGACTGACCTCGACTTCAATCAAATAAAACATTTAAGTCATGCACCTTGCAATAAAAAATGGAAAAAGTCACGGACATTCGTCTACTGGGGTGCGTTTTTTACACTAGGTTTAGGTTTGTATTTTCCTCACCGTCCTCATAATGGCAGTCCTTTCTGATTTCTGATTACTGTTTGTCTCTTCTTTTAGTTGATGCACTGTTTATAATCAGCTTTCTAATGACCATTGTCGATGTGGTTGTCTTTCATTCATCCGTGCATTAGAAGGCCATCTGGCATCCATGTAATGAAACTCCATTAGGTGTTGAAGACACTTGTGGTCGACACAAAGAAAGCCCACCACAATGTAGAACTAGCTGTTCGATATGGACAAAAATCCCATATTGTTATAAATTGCCTGAATTGATGCGATAACGATAAATAGAACGACAAGTTTAAAACATTAATGTGCACCACAGTTTTTTTGTATTATTATAATTTAAACTACTACTACTACTTTGATGATTGTAGCCATCAATTGTCCCATTAATAATCACCCATATCAGCAAAAGTATTTAATTTCAAACATAACATTTCTCTAGTATAGTACTTATCGCAATGAACGATATCAGCAAAATGCCTGCGATAAGTTATCTGTGTGGTCGGCGTCGATCATTTTCGGGTTTATTGTCCCAGCTCTACAACACTGTCACCACAGTGAGTCTATAGGAAATCAGTTTCCTGAACTTTGTTTAGAGATAGTGTGGTATATTAACTGTGGTGTGTGTGTGTGTGTGTGTGTGTGTGTGTGTGTGTGTGTGTGTGTGTGTGTGTGTGTGTGTGTGTGTGTGTGTGTGTGTGTGTGTGTGTGTGTGTGTGTGTGTGTGTGTGTGTGTGTAGTGTATATCCGCTTCAAGCTGGAGCCAGAGAACACCACAGTGTACCAGGGCCACACAGCCATCCTACACTGCCAGGCCACAGCAGACCCTGAGCCCCGCGTCCAGTGGATGGTCAAGGATAAGGTGTTGGACACCAGCAGGAGAAGGTAAGGCTTTACCCACAGAGACGATAATATCACACACACGACAACATTGTCTTCCTTTGTGGTGCTCTGGAATAAAAAGGCACTGGAATATATTGACAGAAGTTGTAACATAACATACACTATCGTTCAAAATTTTGGGGTCACTTAGAAATGTCCTTGTTTTTGAAAGAAAAGCAAAAAAAAAAGTCCATTAAAATAACATCAAATTGATCAGAAATACAGTGTAGACATTGTTAATGTTGTAAATGACTATTGTAGCTGGAAACGGCTGATTTTAATGGAATATCTACATAGGCGTACAGAGGCCCATTATCAGCAGCAATCACTCCAGTGTTCCAATGGCACGTTGTGTTAGCTAATCCAGGTTTATCATTTTAAAAGGCTAATTGATCATTAGAAAACCCTTTTGCAATTATGTTAGCACAGCTGAAAACTGTTGTGCTGTTTAAAGAAGCAATAAAACTGGCCTTCTTTAGACTAGTTGAGTATCTGGAGCGTCAGCATTTGTGGGTTCGATTATAGGCTCAAAATGAGCAGAAACAAAGAACTATCTTCTGAAACTCGTCAAGTCTATTATTTTTCTGAGAAATAAAGGCTATTCCATGCGAGAAATTGCCAAGAAACTGAAGATCTCATACAACGCTGTGTACAGTCGTGGCCAAAATGTTTGAGAATGACACAAATATTTATTTTCACAAAGTCTGCTGCCTCAGTTTGTATGATGGCAATTTGCATATACTCCAGAATGTTATGAAGAGTGATCATATGAATTGCAATTAATTGCAAAGTCCCTCTTTGCCATGCAAATGAACTGAATCCCCAAAAAACATTTCCACTGCATTTCAGCCCTGCCACAAAAGGACCAGCTGACATCATGTCAGTGATTCTCTCGTTAACACAGGTGTGAGTGTTGATGAGGACAAGGCTGGAGATCACTCTGTCATGCTAATTGAGTTCGAATAACAGACTGGACGCTTCAAAAGGAGGGTGGTGTTTGGAATCATTGTTCTTCCTCTGTCATCCATGGTTATCTGCAAGGAAACACGTGCCGTCATCATTGCTTTGCACAAAAAGGGCTTTACAGGCAAGGATATTGCTGCCAGTAAGATTGCACCTAAATCAACCATTTATCGGATCATCAAGAACTTCAAGGAGAGCGGTTCAATTGTTGTGAAGAAGGCTTCAGGGCGCCCAAGAAAGTCCAGCAAGCGCCAGGACCGTCTCCTAAAGTTGATTCAGCTGCGGGATCGGGGCACCACCAGTACATAGCTTGCTCACGAATGGCAGCAGGCAGGTGTGAGTGCATCTGCACGCACAGTGAGGCAAAGACTTTTGGAGGATGGCCTGGTGTCAAGAAGGGCAGCAAAGAAGCCACTTCTCTCCAGGAAAAACATCAGGGACAGACTGATATTCTTCAAAAGGTACATGGATTGGACTGCTGAGGACTGGGGTAAAGTCGTTTTCTCTGATGAATCCCCTTTCTGATTGTTTGGGGCATCCAGAAAAAAGCTTGTCTGGAGAAGACAAGGTGAGCACTACCATCAGTCCTGTGTCATGCCAACAGTAAAGCATCCTGAGACCATTCATGTGTGGGGTTGCTTCTCAGCCAAGGGAGTGGGCTCACTCACAATTTTGCCTAAGAACACAGCCATGAATAAAGAATGGTACCAACACATCCTCAGAGAGCAACTTCTGCCAACCATCCAGGAACAGTTTGGTGACGAACAATGCCTTTTCCATCATGATGGAGCACCTTGCCATAAGGCAAAAGTGATAACTAAGTGGCTCGGGGAACAAAACATTGATATTTTGGGTCCATGGCCAGGAAACTCCCCAGACCTTAATCCCATTGAGAACTTGTGGTCAATCCTCAAGAGGCGGGTGGACAAACAAAACCCCACAAATTCTGACAAACTCCAAGCATTGATTATGCAAGAATGGGCTTCCATCAGTCAGGATGTGGCCCAGAAGTTACAAAAAGAAGGGTGAAAAAGAAGGGTCAACACTGCAAATATTGACTCTTTGCATCAACTTCATGTAATTGTCAATAAAAGCCTTTGACACTTATGAAATGCTTGTAATTATACTTCAGTATTCCATATAAACATCTGACAAAAATATCTAAAGACACTGAAGCAACAAACTTTTGGCCACGACTGTACTACTCCCTTCACAGAACGGCACAAACTGGCCCTAACCAGAATAGAAAGAGGAGTGGGAGGCCCCGGTGTACAACTGAGCAACAGGACAAGTACATAAGAGTGTCTAGTTTGAGAATCAGATGCCTCACAAGTCCTCAACTGGCAGCTTCATTAAATAGTACCTGCAAAACACCAGTCTCATCTTCAACAGTGAAGAAGTGACTCCAGGATGCTGGTCTTTCAGAAGGAGGGAATCAATGGAACAAAGTTCATCTTTATTTCACGCTCTTTCTTCTTTCTTTCTTTCTTTCTTTTTTACTTCCTTTCTTTCTTCTTTCTCTCTCTCCCTCTAACTCTATCACAAATTTTTCTCTCACACTCTCTCTTTCTCTCCCCCCCCCCCCCCCACTCTCTCTCTCTTTCTCTCTCTCTCTTTCTCAGGTTCCAGTTAATGGTCAATGGCTCTCTGGTGATAACAGATGTCACCACGGACGACACAGGCAAATACACCTGCATTGCCGGAAACAGCTGCAGCATCAGTGACCGTGTGGCACAGCTCTACGTAGTGGGTAAGTATCTCTCTCTCTCATACAGATGCACACACGTACACACAAAAGGATGCCACCCCCACCATGTTACTGTGTGTGCTTGCATGCGTGTAGCAATCACGAGGACTGGATGAGGACTGTAATTAACCACTCAGCCATCTGAGCGTTCTAATAACCCGTCTCGCCAGAGTCATTGGTGAAGTGACGGGGACAGACTTTAGATTGAATCAACCCTTTCTCACATACACCGTGGCTCCTCCTTGTGCTTGGGCTTGTAGTTTAAAATAGGATGTTCAGGGGTTTTGTATTATTCAAACCTCTCCCTGTGAGGGGTTAAGTGAGGCAGACTGTTTAGTTCGCAGAAGTAGTTCATTGTAGGACAGAGGACTTCATTCAGCGTTTTGTTCCAGTTTCTAAGGCTCTGGTTAGAAATGGATGATGTGAGTGTGAAATCTTTGGATGTTTTTTTCTGTGCCAGTTTCCTTAACAAAAACATTCAAGAAAAGAAAGCTTGGAACTGACAGCTTGGAACTGTAGCCCTTTACACTCGTACTGTACCCATATACGGATTGAAATTTGAATTTGGGCACTGATAAGCACCTAAATTGGAACGCAGTGGCTGTACAATAACATGCTATACATGACGTCAGAGCTCAGGCTCTGAGCTTCACAGCGCTGTATGGGTTTTGACTGACAGCCGTTCTGAACTAGAGCACCGCACGCAACAAGAAGTTGCCCCCATCCCTCCCACTAACTGGGAAACTTTTTAATATTTTTTTTGTAAGAGTGAGGGAAATGCTGTAAATTATTATAGTTTTTTAAATTCGCTGCAGAATGCACCTATGACTCATTTCAATGCGCAATAAATTACTATCTGTTTCTCTGAATTGCCTTGTGAAAGCCTATCACTGTAAGGTGGTATTTTGTAACTTAGCTGGTCTTGTTGACAATAGAACAAGCTTTCAAATGATGCCCACCTGACCCAGAATGCAATTTATAATGATCCGTTTTTGGATTGCGTAAACAACAACAGTAATTGTATGATGGCGGGGATGCAGGGCTGTGTTCCAAACAAAACAACTACAAGTGTGCTTGCTCTAGTTCCTCAACAACAGCTAAGAGAGCTCAAAAAAGTATCTTATAGTTGAAGACTCTTCTTTGAGTCATAAAAGTGCATTGGAATTACTTAGCAACTGTGCACACTTTGTAGAGGTGTGTAGCCACTTGGAGACACCAGCTAGTCCTCTCACTTAACATTTCTTCTTATGTTGCACCTACCCCATATTTTCCAGGAATATTCTTATCATGTTACTGAATGTATCCACAGTATTTTCAGATTTGGTTATCAACAAATGCGGCGAAAAGTACAGTAAATGTAAAATGCTCATAAAATCAACGGTGGAATGTTTGGATTCAGCCTTGTGTCAGGTGAACTGTTGTGTCCTTAAATTTGGTCTAATAAATTTCCCAGAATCTCCAAACTATCCCTTTCAATTGCTACAATGCTCATGCATTTCATACTTCTTCCGTAAGAAACATTTTAATTGAACCCTGTGCATATAGGCCAATTCCCCACAAGTGTAAAGGGTTAATGATCCACATGATGTGTATTCAATATTACTTGGATGGACACACAACACTATTGTCTCAAGCAGTGGGTACCAGATTCCAGTGGGTACCAGTGGGTACCAGATTGAAGAACATACCAAGCTGAGATGTGTCTACCCATGTTCACTACCATCTGTTGTGTATATGTCTCAATCCCAAATTTTAACTCCCACAACTCACTCCTCTGTTACAGCAAACCAGGCTGTTATTGTTCAAGTGAATGTATACTCAATAACCTACATGGATAAATAAAAGTAACATCTGATGGACTATCACTTCAACTTTAATTAACACAGCTCATTCTGATAAACAAAGAGAATTTGCTCATCTACCTACCTGGTATAAATCAAATAAATAACCATAATGTCCTTTCTCCTCTGTCTTTGGCAGAGAAACCGGTGCAGACATTGGTGGACCATGAGGAGAAGGCACCCTATAAAATGATTCAGACTATAGGTTTGTCTGTGGGGGCGGCCGTGGCCTACATCATCGTGGTGCTGGGCCTCATGTTCTACTGCAAGAAGAGACGCAACGCCAAGAGGCTGCAGAAGGGCCAGGAGGGAGAGGAGCCCGAGATGGAGTGTCTTAACAGTGAGTCGGGGGGGATAGGGGGGGGTTGGTGGGTGGGTAGGTAGGTAGGTAGGTAGGTAGGTAGATTTCACAAGTGGCTACGGTAGTTTGCATCAATACCTTAACTAAAACCACTACAAAGGTTTTTGCTTGCAAACTTACGTTTTGAATCGCGACGTTCTGCCGTGTCTGCCTCTTGATTTGTTAGGAGACTCCCCGATTTCCCCCCCCCCCCCCCTCCCTCCTTCGTAGGCAGTGACGTAGTTCCTCTATGCCAAAAGAGTCCCTCGTTGAAACCAGACCCTATTCACTGTTGCCTAGGGTCTGGAGTTCCAGACTAAGCGTCAATTCCAGGTGGGTTTCTGAGTAAATTCACTGTTTGCTATAATCTTGTGTAGGCTACATGTCTGGCAAGTAGTTGTGTCTTTGTGAGTCACAGAAGAAACATTTATTTATGAGTCTGATGTGTGTCTGAATGCTCATACCGACATCATGCTCTGCCCGTACATGTTGAACATTTTGAGCTCATTCATACCCAGTTGACTTGCTACCACCTTGTGGCTGCCAAGAGCATTGCAAGGAAAGTGCAAAAGTCACCATAGTGAAATACCTGGGTTTTGAGTTGTTTTATATCATTTGGTAAGAGTCTTTAAGATTAAGTAAGCAAAACGGGGGTGCTCTCCTTACAAACTAAATACTTATCTTTGTGAAGTTAATCCACATATAATGGCTCCATTTGTTCCCTCTCATCTGTACAACCAGACACTGATCTAAGGCCGGCAGCATACCACTCTGCATCCCACTGCTGGCTGGTTTCTGAAGTTAAGCAGGGTTGGTCCTGGTCAGTCCCTGGATGGGAGGCCAGATCCTGCTGGAAGTGGTTTTGGAGGGCCAGT
This sequence comes from Salvelinus namaycush, assembly GCF_016432855.1. Taxonomy (NCBI): domain Eukaryota; kingdom Metazoa; phylum Chordata; class Actinopteri; order Salmoniformes; family Salmonidae; genus Salvelinus; species Salvelinus namaycush. Next base: position 5,556,874 of record NC_052328.1, on the reverse strand, counting down.
AGGAGGCACCCTTTCCTCTGGTCTAAAAACAAATATCTAAATGCCCTAGGGCAGTGATTGGGACATTGCCCTGTGTAGTCTTTTGGATGGGATGTTAAACGGGTGTCCTGACTCTCTGTGGTCACTAAAGATCCCATGGCACTTATTGTCAGAATAGGGGTGTTAACCCCGGTGTCCTGGCTAAATTCCCAATGTGAGTGTCATGGCCACCTAATTATCCCCAGTTTACAATTGGCTCCTTCATCCCCCTCCTCTCCCCTGTAACTATTCCCCAGGTTGTTGCTGTAAATGAGAATGTGTTCTCAGTCAACTTACCTGGTAAAATAAAAATCTCAGTTTTGGCACTGAAGTGCTCAAAGTAGGGGTTACAGACTCAGGGAACTTTTCTCTCTGATTTCAAAAGATTAGCATTATTATAAAATGGTTATTAAATATTTCTAATCATCAAACTGGAGTATGTTTGAATTGTGTTGTGCAATATCTGCCCACATTACTGTCTGCTCATTTTCTTGTGGATTTCACATCACATTTTGGTATTTTGGTATTTTATGTCACAACATTCGGTGTGTTTCAGGGGATCATTTTGACCAAGGCGAGGTGCAGAATCGCTTATCTTGACCACATAATGAGTAGTTAATTGGGATGCAAGGTGATTTGTACATCGGTGATTCTGTGCAGTCCAACTGCAATGTAATCAATCTCAAACATGCACATTGTGTAATGTGGTTGATGTCCACCAGGAGGGGCTGTACAGCAGAATGGCCACACCACCGCTGAGATCCAGGAAGAGGTGGCTTTGACCAGCGTGGGCACCACGGCGGCAGCAGAGAAACGCCATAGCAGTGCCAACGAAAAGCTACAGTTCCCCCGGGCAGACCTACACACCATCACTACACTGGGTAAGATGGTCACGCGGGTATGAGGAGTGAAGCTAATTGAGAGCGTGCCGAACAGCTGTGCACTGTAACTGGAGTAAATGCTTGAGCACATTTTCATACACTTACTTAATTTCACCTCTATTTACCAGGTTTGTCTTTACTCTTAAACCTGGAAGAAAATGTTGGCATATCTGAGTCTAACCTCTGACCTGTGCGTGCCTACCTGTCTGTCCGTCTGTCTTCCTGCCTGCGTCTGCCTGTGTGTAGGGAAGGGTGAGTTTGGCGAGGTGCTGCTGGCCAAGGCGAAGGGCATCGAGGAGGGTGAGGAGGAGACAGTGGTGTTGGTGAAGAGCCTGCAGAGCAAGGATGAGCAGCTACAGCTGGATTTCCGCCGTGAGGCCGACATGTTCTCCAAGCTGAGCCACGGCAATGTGGTGCGACTGCTGGGACTGTGTAGGGAGGCCGAGCCCCACTATATGATCCTGGAGTATTATGACCTGGTAAACACACAAATACATGTGCGCAGAAAGACGCACACACATACAGTTGAAGTCGGAAGTTTACATACACTTGGTTGGAGGTTGGAGTCATTAAAACTCGTTTTTCAACCACTCCACAAATTTCTTGTTAACAAACTATAGTTTTGGCAAGTTGGTTAGGACATCTACTTTGTGCATGACACAAGTAATTTTTCCAACAATTGTTTACAGACAGATTATTCACTTAGAATCAAACTTAGTATCACAATTCCAGTGGGTCAGAAGTTTACATACACTAAGTTGACTGTGCCTTTAAACAGCTTGGAAAATTCCAGAAAATTATGTCATGGCTTTAGAAGCTTCTGATAGGCAATTGGAGGTGTACCTGTGGATGTATTTCAAGTAATTGTAGACCTCCACAAGTCTGGTTCATCCTTGGGAGCAATTTCCAAATGCCTGAAGGTACCACGTTCATCAGTACAAACAATAGTATGCAAGTATAAACACCATGGGACCACGCAGCCGTCATACCGCTCAGGAAGGAGACGCGTTCTGTCTCCTAGAGATGAACGTACTTTGGTGTGAAAGTGCAAATCAATCCCAGAACAACAGCAAAGGACCTTGTGAATATGCTGGAGGAAACAGGTACAAAAGTATCTATATCCACAGTAAAATGAGTCCTATATCGACATAACCTGATAGACCGCTCAGCAAGGAAGAAGCCACTGCTCCAAAACTACCATAAAAATGCCAGACTATGGTTTGCAACTGCACTTGGGGACAAAGATTGTACTTTTTGGATAAATGTCCTCTGGTCTGATGAAACAAAAATAGAACTGTTTGGCCATAATGACCATCGTTATGTTTGGAGGACAAAGGGGGAGGCTTGCAAGCCGAAGGACACTATCCCAACCGTGAAGCATGGGGTGGCAGCATCATGTTGTGGGGGTGCTTTGCTGCAGGAGGGACTGGTGCACTTCACAATATAGATGGTGTCATGAGGGAGGAAAATTATGTGGATATATTGAAGCAACATATCAAGGCATCAGTCAGGAAGTTAAAGCTTGGTCGCAATTGGGTCTTCCAAATGGACAATGCCCCCAAGCATACTTCCAAAGTTGTGGCAAAATGGCTGAAGGACAACAAAGTCAAGGTATTGGAGTGGCCATCACAAAGCCCTGACCTCAATCCCATAGAAAATGTGTGGGCAGTACCCAAAACGTTTGACCCAAGTTAAACAATTTAAAGGCAATGCTACCAAATACTAATTGAGTGTATGTAAACTCCTGACCCACTGGGAATGTGATGAAAGAAATAAAAGCTGAAATAAATCATTCTCTCCACTATTATTCTGACATTTCACATTCTTAAAATAAAGTGGTGATCCTATCTGACCTTATACAGGGCATTTTTACTAGGATTAAATGTCAAGAATTGTGAAAAACTGAGTTTAAATGTATTTGGCTAAGGTGGATGTAAACTTCCGACTTCAACTGTAGATGCACACATGAGCGAGCGCACACACATACGCACGTGAGCAAGCACAGGCACATGCACACACACACCCACATACAAGCAAATGAACACACACACACTACATGATAGATGCTGAACGATTACATAACCATAGAGCATAGTGTAACACTCTTATCCATGCTTTATATTCATGTAGACTATAACAATTGTCTTTGCAACGTTGATGAAGTTGTGCAGTTTTATTTGGTACATGCTCCAAGTGTGTTCTTTTTATTGTTATGCTTCCTACATTTACAAAGTGAACATGTTTTTGACCTTTGATTCTCTCTATTTCTACTTCCTTGGAAATAGGGAGATCTGAAACAGTTCTTGAGAATCTCCAATAGCAAAGATGAGAAAATCAAGTCTCAACCTATCACCACCAAGACCAGAGTAAGTGGCGTTCACTACACTTTGGATGTAATTTGCTCATTTCATTTGAAAAACAAGCACACGACAGATGCCATTATGCCCCCTTTAATGGAATCATTATGTTCCAGCTTGAGGGCACACAGGTGTCTGCATTTTGATGCGAACTAGTCCTTTTTTCTTTTGACAACTTAAAAAAAAAAACTACTATGTAAAACCTGTTTGATTCAGGCCATCCCGTGTTAAGCAGCTTTGTATTATATGCTAATGCCATTTCTCTCCCTCGGTCTCTCTCTCTCTCCCTCGGTCTCTCTCTCTGTCTCTCTCTCTCTGTCTCTCTGTTCATCTACCCAGGTATCCATCTGTGCCCAGGTGGCTCATGGGATGGAGCACATGTCCAATCACCGCTTCGTTCATAAAGACCTGGCCGCCCGTAACTGCCTGATCAGCGGCCAACGCAGCGTCAAAATCTCAGCTCCCAGCCTCAGCAAGGATGTTTACAACAGGTATGGGGCCTGCAATTTTATTTTTTATTTCACCAGGTAGGCTAGTTGAGAACAAGTTCTCATTTGCAACTGCGACCTGGCCAAGATAAAGCAAAGCAGTTTGACACATAAAAGAACAGTAGAAAAGGTCTATATACAGCATGTGCAAATGAGGTAGGATAAGGGAGGTAAGGCAATAAATAGGCCATGGTGGCGAAGTAATTACAATATAGCAATTAAACACTGGAATGGTAGAGGTGCAGAAGATGAATGTCCAAGTAGAGATACTGGGGTGCAAAGGAGCAAGATAAATAAATAAATACAGTATGGGGGATGAGGTGGTTGGATGGGCAATTTACAGATGAGCTATGTACAGGTGCAGTGATCTCTGCGTTGCTCTGACAGCTGGTGCTTAAAGCTAGTGAGGGAGATATGAGTCTCCAGCTTCAGTGATTTTTGCAGTTCGTTCCAGTCATTGGCAGCAGAGAACTGGAAGGAAAGGCGGCCAAAGGAAAAATTGGCTTTGGGTGTGACCAGTGAGATATACCTGCTGGAGCGCGTGCTATGGGTGGGTGCTGCTATGGTGAGCAGTGAGCTGAGATAAGGCGGGGCTTTACCTAGCAAAGACTTGTAGATGACCTGGAGCCAGTGGGTTTGGTGACGAGTATGAAGCGAGGGCCAGCCAACGAGAGCGTACAGGTCGCAGTGGTGTTTTGGTGACAAAACGGATGGCACTGTGATAGACTGCATCCAATTTGTTGAGTAGAGTGTTGGAGGCTATTTTGTAAATGACATCGCTGAAGTCGAGGATCGGTAGGATGGTCAGTTTTACGAGGGTATGTTTGGCAGCATGAGTGAAGGATGCTTTGTTGCGAAATAGGAAGTCGATTCTAGATTTAATTTTGGATTGGAGATGCTTAATGTGAGTCTTACGAATCCCTTTGGCCCGACAATCTAGGGGGGGATGGTAATGGGACCGTAACATAACTCATGCAAATTATAGTAGTGACAAAGTAAGAGTGAGAACGAAATAACCACGACAACTAATATCTACCGTCAAACACTCAGGGTTTATTTACAAACACACGGTAATGGGGGGAGCAGGAAAGGGGCTGAGCTGGACCCAAGGAAAGAAAGAATTATAATCCAAAAACACCCCTAAGCTAGACTAGCCTATTTCAACAACAGCTAACTAACCAAAAATACAGTGGGTGGTCCGCCCAGTTCTAACTAGTGTATTTAACAAAGTTTACCTACGGGTAGTGTATGCCCATGGGCGAACTGTCTGGTTACCCCCTTTTCCCACCATCAAACCAACACTCAAACACCATAACCAAAAACAATACTCACAGGTGGGGACAAAGTGACATGTATCCTAAACCACACAAGAGATCTACAACATATGGCATTTACAGAGAGATTGAGCTCTAGAGAACACAACTGACAGGGTTTTTAAACCAAGGAAAAGGGACTGTGATTGGGTAAGGGAAAAGGAGCAGGTGTCTTCCGATTAGCGACTGATTGATGACTGATTTGGGAATGATGATTGTCACCTGTGAGTAGGGGAGAAGGAGAGAACAGAAATACACACAGGATACACACAGAATACTTGTATCCGTAACAGTGAGTCTGGAAGGAGAGTTTACAGTCTAACCAGACACCTAGGTATTTGTAATTGTCCACATATTCTAAGTCAGAACCGTCCAGAGTAGTGATGCTGGACGGGCAGGCAGGTGCAAGCAGCGATCGATTGAAAAGCATGCATTAATTTTAGCAGTTGGAGGCCATGGAAGGAGAGTTGTATGGCATTGAAGCTCGTCTGGAGGTTAGCTAACACAGTGTCCAAAGAAGGGCCAGAAGTATATAGAATGGTGTCGTCTGCGTAGAGGTGAATCAGAGAATCACCAGCAGCAAGAGAGACATCATTGATGTATACAGAGAAGAGTCGGCCCGAGAATTGAACCCTGTGGCACCCCCATAGAGACTGCCAGAGGTCCGGAGAACAGGCCCTCCGATTTGAGTCACTGAACTCTATCAGAGAAGTAGTTGGTGAACCAGGCGAGGCAGTCATTTGAGAAACCAAGGCTGTTAAGTCTGCCAATAAGAATGTGGTGATTGACAGAGTCGAAAGCCTTGGCCAGGTCGATGAATACGGCTGCACAGTAATGTCTCTTATCGATGGTGGTTATGATATCGTTTAGGACCTTGAGCGTGGCTGAGGTGCACCCATGACCAGCTCTGAAACCAGATTGCATAGCGCAGAAGGTACGGTGGGATTCGAAACGGTCGGTGATCTGTTTGTTAACCTGTCTAGGACTGGGGTTCCGCTAGCGGAACTCCTCCCACATTCCACTGAAAAGGCAGAGCGCGAAATTCAAAAAATATTTTTGAGAAATATTTAATTTTCACACATTAACAAGTCCAATACAGCAAATGAAAGATAAACATCTTGTGAATCCAGTCAACATGTCCGATTTTTAAAATGTTTTACAGCGAAAACACCACGTATATTTATGTTAGCTCACCACCAAATACAAAAAAGCACAGACATTTCTTTCACAGCACAGGTAGCTTGCAGAAAACCAACCAAACTAACCAAGAACCAACCAAACTAACCAAGAAACAACTTCATCAGATGACAGTCTTATAACATGTTACACAATAAATCTATGTTTTGTTCGAAAAATGTGCATATTTGAGCTATAAATCAGTTTTACATTGCAGCTACCATCACAGCTACCGTCACAAATAGCACCGAAGCAGCCAGAGTAATTATAGAGACCAACGTGGAATACCTAAATACTCATCATAAAACATTTCTGAAAAATGCATGGTGTACAGCAAATGAAAGACAAGCATCTTGTGAATCCAGCCAATATTTCAGATTTTTTAAGTGTTTTACACACAATATAGCATTATATTAGCTTACCACAATAGCCAGAAACACAAGCCATTTACCAGCAGCAAAAGTTAGTGATCGTAACAAACCAGCAAAAGATATATAATTTTTGACTAACCTTGATAAGCTTCATCAGATGACAGTCCTATAACATCAGGTTATACATACACTTATGTTTTGTTCGAAAATGTGCATATTTAGAGCTGAAATCAGTGGTTATACATTGTGCTAACGTAGCATCTTTTTCCCAGAACGTCCGGATATTTTTCTGACACTCACATATTCTGACCAAATAACTATTCATAAACATTACTAAAAAATACATGTTGTATAGGAAATGATAGATACACTAGTTCTTAATGCAATCGCCGTGTTAGAATTCTAAAAATAACTTCATTACGACATGCAGTTTACGTTATGGCAAGAGAGTGCCCAAAATCTGGGCGCAAACTATTAGTAAACATGTTCCGACAGATATATGAAATAGCATCATAAATGGGTCCTACTTTTGTTGAGCTTACATCAGAATGTTGTACAAGGGGTCCTTTGTCGGGAACAATCGTTGTTTGGTTTTAGAATGTCCTCTTCTCCAGTCAATTAGCACGGAAAGCTAGCAAAGTGACGCGAAGCTCTCCTTCGTGAACAAACGCAGACAAAGCAACACGCCTAACGTCCCGAAAAAATTTCAATAATCTAATAAAACTATATTGAAAAAACATACTTTACGATGATATTGTCACATTTATCAAATAAAATCAAAGCCGGAGATATTAGTCGTCTATAACGACAGCTTTTCAGAAGGCAATACCAGGTCCCTTCTCGCGCGCTCCAGAAAACAGGAAACTGGTGTCACGTCATGCCAAGAGCTTTTATTTGACCTCAGATCAAGTTATACACTCCATTTCTTCTCTCACTGCCTGTTGACATCTAGTGGAAGGCGTATGAAGTGCATGTATACTAATACATATCAAGCACATTTATAGGCAGGCCCTAGAACAGAGCCTCGATTTGAGATTTTTTACTTTCTGACAGGAAGTTTGCTGCAAAATGAGTTCTGTTTTACTCACAGATATAATTCAAACGGTTTTAGAAACTTGAGAGTGTTTTCTATCCAATAGTAATAATAATATGCATATTGTACGAGCAAGAATAGAGTACGAGGCCGTTTAAATTGGGCACGACTTTTCCCCAAAGTGTAAATAGCGCCCTCTATCCTCAACAGGTTAACTTGGCTTTCGAAGACCTTAGGGTAGAATAGATATAGGTCTGTAGCAGTTTGGGTATAGAGTGTCTCTCCCTTTGAAGAGGGGGATGACCGTGGCAGCTTTCCAATCTATGGGAATCTCAGATGATACGAAAGAGAGGTTGAACAGGCTAGTAATAGGGGTTGCAACAATTTTGGCAGATCATTTTAGAAAGAGAGGGTCCAGATTGTCTAGCTCGGCTGATTTGTAGGGGTCCAGATTTTGCAGCTCTTTCAGAACATCAGCTATCTGGATTTGGGTGAAGGAGAAATGGGGGAGGCTTGGGCGAGTTGCTGTGGGGGGTGGAGGGCTGTTGATCGGGGTAGGGGTAGCTAGGTGGAAAGCATGGCCAGCTGTAGAAAAATGCTTATTGAAATTCTCAATTATAGTGAATTTATCGGTGGTGACAGTGTTTATAGCCTCAGTGCATTGGGCAGCTGGGAGGAGGTGCTCTTATTCTCCATGGACTTTACAGTGTCCCAGAACTTTTTTGAGTTTGTGCTACAGGATGCACATTTCTGCTTGAAAAAGCTAGTCTTAGCTTTCCTAACTGCCTGTGTATATTTGTTCCTAACTTCCCTGAAAAGTTGCATATCACGGGGGCTATTCGATGCTAATGCAGAACGCCACAGGATGTTTTTGTGCTGGTCAAGGACAGTCAAGTCTGGAGTGAACCAATGGCTATATCTGTTCCTGGTTCTAAATTTTTTGAATGGAGCATGTTTATTTAAGATGGTAAGAAATGCACTTTTAAAGAATAACCAGGCATCCTCTACTGACGAGATGAGGTCAATATTCTTCCAGGGTACCCAGGCCAGGTCGATTAGAAAGGCCTGCTCGCTGAAGTGTTTTAGGGAGCGTTTGACAGTGATGAGGGGTGGTCGTTTGACCGCAGACCCATTACGGATGCAGGCAATGATCGCTGAGATCTTGGTTGACAACAGCAGAGGTGTATTTGGAGGGCAAGTTGGTTAGGATGATATCTATGAGGGTGCCCGTGTTTACGGATTTGGGGTTGTACCTGGTGGGTTCATTGATAATTTGTGTGAGATTGAGGGCATCAAGCTTAGATTGTAGGATGGCCGGGGTGTTAAGCATGTTCCAGTTTAGGTCACCTAGCAGCACGAGCTCTGAAGATAGATGGGGGGCAATCAATTCACATATGGTGTCCAGGGCACAGCTGGGGGCAGAGGGTGGTCTATAGCACGCAGCAACGGTGAGAGACTTGTTTCTGGAAAGGTGGATTTTTAAAAGTAGAAGCTCGAATTGTTTGGGTACAGACCTGGATAGTAAGACGTGTGTAGTTACGGTCTATCATGCGAGAAGAAAGTATAGCAAAAGTGTACTAGGATGATCTATGCAGCCATTGCTAAGTGTAAAGTCAAGACAAAATAGTAACATAGTTTAATTATGTACATGATAACATCTTGACACTCTCTCTCTGTTTATCTGTCTTTCTGTCTTGACTGTCTGTCTGCAGTGAGTACTACCACTACCGGCAAGCGTGGATCCCCCTGCGCTGGCTCCCGGCCGAGTCTGTGTTTGAGGATGACTTCTCCACCAAGTCAGATGTCTGGGCCTTTGGGGTGCTCATGTGGGAGGTGTTCAGCCACGGGGAACTGCCATACACCAAACTCAGTGATGACGAGGTGCTGGAGGGTCAGTATAAATCAATAGAAATGTACATAGTGCCCACCAATCTGTGTGCTCCAATGGCTGAGCAATCACTGTTCAGATATCAATCTTGCAAAGGGTACTGGGCCTGTCCGAATACCCATACGTGCGTATTAAATAGTAGGCTGACTGGGTATGAGAAAATAGAATGTTTTATAGTATGTGAAAATTTCAAAAATGTAGTATGCTTTAAATGCAAAGATGTCATACTCACTTGGGCTTTTCATCCAATATGAATTCGCTGCACACAATTGAGGAAGAGAATCGTCTTTCCAGACCCACATGTGTTTGACAACAGCCTATAATCAGATAAGGTGATGCGCTGTACCAAAATGAACGAATGGAGGGAAACAACACAATTGTGCATTTGATGATGCATTCTCAGTATGGACAAGCCTAGTATGTTAATACAGATTTCAGACATGGCCACTCTCCTATTCTTGGGATAACTTCAAGCTATACTGAAGTGGCTATTCTCAGTCTCAGAACTGTGATGAATCATTTTCATGGTTCTGTTAGGGGAACAAGTTGTATTTGGTTGACGTTGTATTGAGATGCACTGTACTTTAGGTCACCTTGACAAAGAAAGTGGCACATACAGTATCATCATGTTATTATCAAGCTGGGGGCAGGCTGTCTGTCCAATCATTTTTATGAATCCCATACCAGAAACAGATGAGTCAAATCACCTTGACCTGTATGTTCTGTCGCCCAAGTCTAACCTCCCCTGTTTCTCTGCTCCACTCTTCTCTCCCCAGGTCTGCAGGCCGGCAAGATGAAGTTACCCGTGCTTGACGGCTGCCCCTCCAAAGTCTACAAGCTCATGTGCCGCTGCTGGGCCCCAAGTCTCAAAGAGCGTCCCTCCTTCAGCGAGGTCGTCAACACCCTGGGGGATCTGTCCTCCGACAGCAATGTCTGAGAGGAGGACAACTGAACCCACCCCCACCCCAAGAAGTGACACCCCCCCCCCCCCCCCAAAAAAAAATAAACACAGAAATTCTGGATTCTGAGTCACACACATTTCAGGGACCAGGAGTTATTATTTAAAAGGGCGTGTGGATAAGAACAAAACACTTTTGTTATACCAATGGATTGGATACATACCGTTGAGTGTGTGTAGATGGTTTCATGTGAGGAGGACACGAGTGCCAGGAGTTTACATTTGCCTTAATTGCAGCATGGAAGGCATGCCCGCTGACGCTGTCCCTTTTGGCCCATGTGGTTCCAGTGGGCCCATGCCTGGCATGGGTCTCTCAGGGCTGGTTTGTCCCAGAGACCGCTCTCCCTCTCTTTTTTTGGACCTCGCAGCACAGGAACCATAAAAACTAAAGTGCCTCTCCTTGCCTACCTGAACCTCAATCTACCAACTCTAAAGTCCCCCCAACCAATCCAGGAGATCCTAAGTTACTTTTATCCATCAGGGGGAACTTTCTGTATGTGCTGGACTGGACTCACCACCTGAAAGCTGTATCTAGTGTGTTTCAGACTTGGAATTTTGCAGCCTCTAATGTGTGCCACTGATGCTGTTGTCTGAGCTGTTGTTCTGATGTCTATTGAAGAGGCAAGATCTGAGTATGAGCACCAATGGACCAGATTTTTACTGAGTTTAAACTTGAAAGTCTGTTACTCATTGTGTCTGGGGAACTCAGTGGATTGACTTGTCTGTGTTAATTATATACTTCACAGGAACAAATGTACTATCACATTTATAGCCAAGGAATATTTTGTGAGTTAAAAAAACAAAATCTCTTAATGAGTGTGTTACAAGTGTCATTTTAACTCTGAAGTGCTCGATGTTGACCATCATTGATGGGATTACCATATAATAGACCACATATTAGCTGTATAACCATGTTATCACTTTATCAGTCTGTCGTTAATAAATGGCCGGCAATGCTGTATTTTCAGAGGTCCAATCACAAGTCCCTTTTCTTTCTAGCTGGTCCAATGATTTTGTGCAATGTTGTAATGTGGACCATACCACAAGGCAATGTGTACATAATGTAGAAACCATGCACTAACTTCACTTAAAAATATCCCTTTTTATTACTATCATATTGTAGAAGGATGTACCTGCGGGAACCTCTTTATTTATTATGAAGGTCCCGTCTTTTTTACCCATTTTTTTTATTCTTCGTAAAAAGGTACTTTGATGATCACTTAATGCAGTTGCATATGTATTCAGTCTCTTATGATACATCTCAGTAACACAGTCAGTTTGGTAATACATGTGTTATTACCATGAGCAAAGATGGATGAGAGAGAATCACCAATGCTCTTCAAGGGACTCTTTAGTGCCTGGTAAATGAAGGATTATTAGCTGTTTTTTCCGCTTTCCTTTTTTCTCAATATCTAATCAAAATGCAATGGTCTTTTTTGTTTGCTAAGACCTTGTTTTTATATATTGTTTTTAGGGCAAAACTGTTTTACGAATGCTAGGCGCTCACACCTAGGTCTCTTTTTTTTTTATCCACTTCAGCTAATAATTACAGTAACCTCAATGTATACAAGCTGCTCTCAATAAAGGATCACGTTTTTTTAAACTGAGGAGTCTTGGCTGTCTTAATTGCTGTGTAACATAGAACTCACTCTGATTGGCCCCATACACACTCAAGTTGTACAACTGATGTACAACGCATTTTGCATGTACGTGATACAACAGAGTTTTTCTACACAAACATTATTACACAAGCATTGTGGAGACACCACACAATGGTTGTGTAAACATTTTTGTGCAGACAAACTCTCCACTGTGTTGCAAAAATATCACTTGTGCCACAGACATTGTGTCAAATGCGTTGTACAGTTGACCAACCTGAATGTGTACAGGGCCATGTAGACTGGAGAGATCGGAGATACTGAAGAGCTAACACTGTAACATGCTGACCAAACCGCTTGTGCGGTCCTCTACTCTGACAATTAATCCACAAATAAAACGGTAAACCGAATTAGTTTCAGATGAAACTGAATTCTCTCCTCCTTCCTTCCGGCTTCTTTTTCTTTGGACTTTATATGGCAGTTGGCAACCAACTTTACGGTGCATTACTACAACCGACTGGAGTGTGGACGTCAGTTAATCTTTCAATCACGTGGGTATATGCTTCTAAAAACCAATGAGGAGATTCGAGAGCCAGGACTTGCAGCGCGTTGAGCATCACAAATGTTTTATTTATTTATTTCACCTTTGTTTAACCAGGTAGGCTAGTTGAGAACAAGTTCTCATTTACAACTGCGACCTGGCCAAGATAAAGCACAGCAGTTTGACACAAACAACAACACAGAGTTACACATGGAATAAACAAACATACAGTCAATAATACAATAGAAAAAGTGTGCAAATGAGGTAGGATAAGGGAGGTATGGCAATAAATAGGCCATAGTGGTGAAATAATTACAATATAGCAATTAAACACTGGAGTGATAGATGTGCAGAAGATGAGTGTGCAAGTAGAGATACTGGGGTGCAAAGGAGTAAAATGAATAAATGAAATTACAGTATGGGGACGAGGCAGTTGGATGGGCTATTTACAGATGGGCTATGTACAGGTTCAGTGATCTGTGAGCTGCTCTGACAGCTGGTGCTTAAAGTTAGTGAGGGAGATATGAGTCTCCAGCTTCAGTGATTTTTGCAGTTCGTTCCAGTCATTGGCAGCAGAGAACTGGAAGGAAAGGCGGCCGAAGGAGGAATTGGCTTTGGGTGTGACCAGTGAAATATACCTGCTGGAGCGCGTGCTACGGGTGGGTGCTGCTATGGTGACCAGTGAGCTGAGATAAGGCGGGGCTTTACCTAGCAAAGACTTATAGATGACCTGGAGCCAGTGGGTTTGACGACGAATATGAAGTGAGGGCCAGCCAACGAGAGCGTGCAGGTCGCAGTGGTGGGTAGTATATGGGGCTTTGGTGACAAAACGGATGGCACTGTGATAGACTGCATCCAATTTTCTGAGTAGAGTGTTGGAGGCTATTTTGTAAATGACATCACCGAAGTCAAGGATGAGTAGGATGGTCAGTTTTACAAGGGTATGTTTGGCAGCATGAGTGAAGGATGCTTTATTGCGAAATAGGAAGCCGAATCTAGATTTCATTTTGGATTGGAGATGCTTAATGTGAGTCTGGAAGGCAAGTTTACAGTCTATGCTGGACGGGCGGGCAGGTGTGCGCAGCGATCGGTTGAAGAGCATTTAGTTTTACTTGCATTTAAGAGCAGTTGGAGGCCATGGAAGGGCCAGAAGTATACAGAATGGTGTCGTCTGCGTAGAGGTGGATCAGAGAATCACCAGAATCAAGAGCGACATCATTGATGTATACAGAGAAAAGAGTCAGCCCGAGGATTGAACCCTGTGGCACCCTCATAGAGACTGCCAGAGGTCCGGAGAACAGGCCCTCTGATTTGACACACTGAACTGAAACCAGATTGTATAGCGGAGAAGGTACGGTGGGATTCGAAATGGTCGGTGATCTGTTTGTTAACTTGGCTTTCGAAGACCTTAGAAAGGCAGGGTAGGATAGATATAGGTCTGTAGCAGTTTGGGTCTAGAGTGTCTCCCCCTTTGAAGAGGGGGATGACCGCGGCAGCTTTCCAATCTATGGGGATCTCAGGCAATACAAAAGAGAGGTTGAACAGGCTCGTAATAGGGGTTTCAACAATTTCGGCTGATCATTTTAGAAAGAGAGGGTCCAGATTGTCTTGCCCGGGTGATTTGTAGGGGTCCAGATTTTGCAGCTCTTTCAGAACATCAGCTATCTGGATTTGGGGTGAAGGAGAAATGGGGGAGGCTTGGGCGAGTTTCTGTTGGGGGTGAAAGGCTGTTGACCGAGGTAGGGGTAGCCAGGTGGAAAGCATGGCCAGCCGTAGAAAAATGCTTATTGAAATTCTCAATTTCTCAACTGCCTGTGTATATTGGTTCCTAACTTCCATGAAAAGTTGCATATCGCAGGGGCTATTTGATGCTAACCAAGTTCTATTTTAGTGCCTGGCCACGCAGACGCTCGCTGTCACGCGCGAGCAGAGTGGGTGCGATGATTGAATAACATGTATGTGTACATTTATTTTGCAACTGTCCGGTCTGGTCAGCATGTAAGGAACTTTTGTGGAAGTTAAATAAATATTCTATAAAGCTGTATCTAATCTATTATAGATGGCTAGCCAACTAATTAATCTATTGAACATGAATGGTTGCATTTACCATGGCTGTCATGGTACATGATTATGAATGATTACAATGCATGATCTGTCGTGGGTGTAAATTTTTATAAAGTTTTTGATGTAGCTGAATTCAATTTTCAGCTGAAGAGTAGACAATTTTCTAGGCTTACCCACATCCACTCACAAAGTAATCTTAAAGCTCCACCCCGTGAATCATCTCATCATTGTGCTGATAGAGACCATTGTGTGGATAGAGAGGAGTGGGTGTGGGCGTTTTGACATGCAAATGTGGCCTTTCCGTTACCACTCTCTTCAACCTCTTGGTTCATTTTCTCTTTCACATGGGGATCATCATTATACATCTTCAGGCCATGTGACTCATTATCATGTAGCCCTGTGTGGCATGAAACTCTGGGACTGTTCACATTGACCTACTGCTTATCACAAATTATGATATTGAGCCTTGATTGGCCTGATAACGCAATCTCAATTGCACTTCACACTGCTCTCTCCCATCTGGAAAAGAGGAACACCTATCTGAGAATGCTGTTCATTGACTACAGCTCAACGTTTAACACCATAATCCCCTCCAAACTCGTCACCAAGCACGGGACTGTCCAAGCTCTGGACTCATCTAAAAAATCTCTAAGAGCTTTCCACATCTGGATTGTGCAACATTTTCCCATGTTTCTTTTCAAAATTCTTCAAGCTCTGTCAAATTGGTTGTTGATCATTGCTAGGACAACCATTTTCAGGTCTTGCCTGTAGATTTAAGTCAAAACTGTAGCTCGGCCACTCAGGAACATTCACTGTCTTCTTGGTCAGCAACTCCAGTGTAGATTTGGCCTTGTGTTTTAGGTTATTGACCTGCTGAAAGGTGAATTAATCTCCCAGTGCTTAGTGGAAAACAGACTGAACAAAGTTTTCCTCTAGGATTTTGCCTGTGCTTTGCCCGTTTCTATTTTATCCTGAAAACTCTCCAGTCCTTAACGATTACAAGCATAGCCATAACATGATGCAGCCACCACTATGCTAGAAAATATGGAGAGTAATGTGTTGGATTTGCCCAAAACATAACACTGTATTCAGGACAAAAGTTAATTGCTTTGCCAAATTTTTTGCAGTATTACTTTAGTGCCTGTTTTGGAATATTTGTATTCTGCTTCCTTCTTTTCACTCTGTCAATTAGGTTATTATTGTGGAGTAACTACAATGTTGTTGATCCATCTTCAGTTTTCTCCTATTGTCACGGCCGTCGTAGGGAGGAGACCAAGGTGCAGCGTGATAAGCGTACATTCTTCTTTATTTATGGAACGAACACTGACCAAAACGTGAAGCTAATATGGTTAGCGCAGACAGGCAACTAAACATAGAATAGGAACCCACAAAACCAAAAGGGAAAATGGCAACCTAAATATGACCCCCAATCAGAGACAACGATAAACAGCTGCCTCTGATTGGGAACCAATTCAGGCCACCATAGACATACATATGCCTAGACTTACCAACACCCCATGACATACAAAAAACCCTAGACAATACAAAACAAGCATACCCACCCTCGTCACACCCTGACCTAACCAAAATAATAAAGAAAACATAGATAACTAAGGTCAGGGCGTGACACCTATACAGCCATTAAACTCTGTAACTGTTTTAAAGTCACCATTTGCCTCATGGTGAAATCCCTGAACGGTTTCCTTCCTCTCTGGCAACTGAGTTCGGAATGACGCCTGTATCTTTGTCGCAACAGGGTGTATTGATACACCATCCAAAGTGTAATTAACAACTTCACCCTGCTCAAAGGGATATTCATCATCTGCTTTTTATTTATATACACAGCTACCAATATGTGCCCTTCTTTGCGAAGCATTGGAAAACCTCCCTGGTCTTTGTGGTTGAATATGTGTTTGAAATTCACTGCTCGACTGAGGGACCTTACATATAATTGTATGTGTGTGGTACAGAGATGAGGTAGTTATTCAAAAATCATGTTAAACACTATTATTGCACACAGAGTGAGTCCATGCAACTTATTATGTGACTTGTTAAGCAAATGTTTACTCCTGAACTTATTTAGGCTTGCCATAACAAAGGTGTTGAATACTTTTTGACTCAAGACATTTGAACTTTTCATTTTTAATTAAATGGTAAAAATGTCAAAAAACATCATTCCACTTTGACATTATGGGGTATAGTGTCTAGACCAATGACAAAAAAAATCTAAATTTAATCAATTTTGAAATTCAGGCTGTAACACACCAAATGTGTAAAAAGTCAAGGGGGGTGTGAATACTTTCTGAAGGCATAGCTTACATTTTGGTGTGTTTTATTTCTCATGTGTTGATCTTTATCTGACCTAGTGTTGTTTCCATGCCTTTTTAAAGATATTTTTCTATTTCGTACCTCTGATATTGAACTCTGCATTGTTGAGGAAGAGCTTGATAGCATTTCACTGTATGGCTTACACCCGTTGTATTCTGACATGTGACAAACTTTGATTTGGTATAGTCTACAATAAACTACTGAGGACTTGAGGTCCATGACCCTTGATGGAAGGTGACTTATGGTGTTAATTACCTCTGATATAATGTGAACCTTTTATTACTAAGTGTTTAACATAGGACTGTCAAATGATTTTAAAAATGTATCGAGTTCATCGCATTGTTTTCTGTGCGATTAACTCGATTATTAATCACATTTTTATAAATTGTTCAAATTTGACCCTAATTGAAGTGGCAATCAGCAGTTGAAACAATAACAAAGCGTTCTACCCACCCGCTTCGGTAAAAAGCAGAGGGATGGGCTGAGAAACTGTAACCACTCTCACTGTACACTGAACAAAAATATTTACGATTTTACTGAGTTATAGTTCATATAAGGAAATCAGTCAATTGAAATAAATTAATTATGCCCTAATCTATGGATTTCACGACTGGGAATACAGATATGCCTCTGTTGGTCACAGGTACCTTTAAAAAAAAGGTATGGGCGTGGATCAGAAAACTAGTCAGTATCTGGTGTGAACATAATTTGCCTCATTTACATGAACAAGGCAGTTAACCGACTGTTCCTAGACCGTCATTGAAAATAAGAATTTGTTCTTAACTGACTTGCTTAGTTAAATAAAGGTAAACATCTAAAAAAGAATAATAATAATTTTAGCGTGACATATCTCCTTCGCATAGAGTTGATCAGGCTGTGGATTGTGGCCTGTGGAATGTTTTCCCACTCCTCTTCAATGGCTGTGCAAAGTTGCTGGATATTGCCAGGAACTGGAACACGCTGTCGTACACGTCAATCTAGACTAGAGCATCCCAAACATGCTCAATGGGTGACATGTCTGGGGAGTATGCAGGCCATGTAAGAACTGGGACATTTTCCGCTTCCAGGAATTGTGTAGAGATCTTTGCGACATGTGCATTAACATGCTGAAACACACTGGTGATGGCAGCGGATGAATGGCACGACAGTGGGCCTCAGGATCTCATCACGATACCTCTGTGCATTCAAATTGCCATCGATAAAATGCAATTGTGTTCATTGTCCTTAGCTTATGCCTACCCATACCATAACCCCACCACCACGGGGGACTCTGTTCACAATGTTGACATCAGCAAACCGCTCCCCCACACAACGCCATACTGTCTGCCATCTGCCCGGTACAGTTGGAAATTGGGATTCATTGGTGAAGAGCACACTTTTCCAGCGCGCCAGTGGACATCGAAGGTGAGCATTTGCCCACTGAAGTCAGTTACGACGCCAAACTGCAGTCTGGTCAAGACCCTGATGAGGACAACGAGTACGCAAATGAGCTTGTCTGAGACGGTTTCTGACAGTTTGTGCAGCGATTCTTCGGTTGTACAAACCCACAGTTTCATCAGCTGTCCAGGTGGCTGGTCTCAAATGATCCCACAGGTGAAGAAGCCGGATGTGGAGGTCTTGGGCTGGCGTGGTTACATGTGGTCTGTGTTTGTGAGCCCTTTTGTTAGCTATTTAGCAGTCTTATGGCTTGGGAATAGAAGCTATTCAGGAGCCTGTAGACTTGACTTCTATGCAAATTAAGTTTTTGCTGTCATCTAAAGAAATGCCTAGGAATGTGTTTATGGTTGAATTTTCTGTAAGTTTTCCTTCAAAACTGTTGCTCAATGCTGAGCACATTGTGGATTTTTAAGCACCACAAGAGAGACAGACAGCTCTACAGCAGCTGCTAGCTACTGAGACCCAGAGCACACAGCCAAATATTACAAAGATAGGCAGAAACTGCTTCTCCAGTAGAAGACTCCTGTCGTCTTGTGCTGAACTACGCATGTGTGCAGGCCATCAAATCAAAGGCAGTCCTTCAATATAAAGATTTTGATTCGATTTTTGAAGTTGTTTTTCACAAAAATTAAAAGATATCAATCGGTCACTTTGATGAGGTTGGAGTAACAGCATGTTCAACTACTTAAGACATTGGCTCGAATCTAGGTTGTGCCTTTAGATTTCGAGAAACTAAGGTAAAATGTCACTGTTCTCTTTGACTTCTCAAACTCCAAAACCCAGCCTGGTCTGCTTCGCAAGTGTTCCCGGAAGTTTTGCGAGGTTGCGCCTCTGGGTTTAAAACTCTGTGGAATAGTAGAGCGCGTTGTGTGTTGCGGTCTAAAGGGTCCGTGCGGAAACACGGCTAATGTGACGCAACAACTAATGGTTGACAATGTCAACAGTGCCGATTAACAACAACATATGTGGTTAAATATTTATTTTTTAAACATATAATGTGGTTAGCTGATACCTAAAATATCTCTCCAGGCATTGTAAGATCTGTCATGCGTCAGCAACGTCTATTGGTGCTTTCAAGACACTGGGAACTAGGGGGGGAAAAAACGAGATCAGTGGTTTTGAGAACATTTCTAGAGCTCCAAAGTTGCTAACTGGGAATTTCGAGTTGGATGACAGTTCAAAACTATTTTCCCAGTCGGATATCGTTTTTTTGTTGTTGCGCACTTGTAGTCGGAAATGTCTGAGTTCCGAGTTACGCATCGGAAGAAGACCAACATCCCCGTGCCTGTCCACAGTGTACAGCAACCATTTTGGTATTTATTCTAATGACCATGCCATATTGACCAATGGTAGCTCAACCTAGATCCCAATCGGCCAATCCGTAGACGACGCTGTGACTCACCAAATAAGGAGATGCAACTCCATAAAAGGAAACATTGTATCTCTTTATAAGGAGGAAAGTAGATCTTGGGTTGTAGACCGCTCTCGGATACGTTATTTAAAAAATACATCAGTTTTGTGTGAAAATGCACGACTGCAAGACTGATATTGCGTGATATTCGATTAAATATCTGCAGCCTTTGTGAATTGAAGGCGGATACCGACGACATTTTACGCGATTATGGTGTGAACTACATGACATGGCGGAGTAATAACGAATGCTCTCTTCGATTTTCCCTTTTTATGAGAAAGTGCACTGAGTTTTGGAAATAGAGGTTGAGCTAAACTGATCCTGGCTGAAAGGTCTCAGGGGCAGCATCACTTTCGAAAGTTTGCTTTAGTGGTTTCAAACAAATGACAATTTTGCAATGTCCGCAATTTCGTTGTTTGTTTACCTTTTTGGTGGTTGGGTTGTATGAACTGTGCTGTAATTTTTACTGACCCGCGCTCCAGCAGTGGGCTGACGATTTCAGGGACCGGGTCCTCTAACTAGAATGCTACCAAGCCAGGCTGGATCAGCACAATCTGGAAACGGGTCAGCGTCTTTCAGGGCTAACACAGGTCACGGTTCTGGGGTGATTGGGATTCGCCCTGTATTGGTCAGAGCAAGGCAATCGAAAACTCGGGTCAGCGACAGCATCAGTGCGGTTGGGATGTTGGGGGGCAACGGTCCAGGAGTGGGTGCAAGAGGTGGGGCGAGACCAGGGAACGGGACGGGACCGGCTATTCCTCAGACCGCTGCTCAGGGAGGCATCGGTCTGAACATGGGAATTGGGGTTCGCGGAGGCAGCCGGTACGACCCGGACAAAGAGTGTGCTCCAATGGGGTGCAGTGGGTCGGACGCTGATTCGGACTCGGGGGATGAGGACGATCCGATGGGTTCAATCGGGGACAGCAGAAGAAGTGTAAAGCGGGAGAGACTGGAGATGGAGGCTACGGAGACAGGGCAGGAGGCTGGGATACCATTGGGGGGTTATGGTGTGGTCCCCCAAGGTGTTGCTGGCGCAAAGCCAGGGAAGAAGACACGTGGGCGCGTGAAGATAAAAATGGAATTCATCGACAACAAGTTGAGGCGATACACAACATTTAGCAAGAGGAAGACCGGTATAATGAAGAAGGTGAGTGATAACAGTGACACTCAGGTGTGATGGGATACTCTGTAGTGTCCACTCCAAAGTGTGTCACTTGGTCATACAAGATGTTGCATTCATTGATGTGTATGGGGCACCTATAGACTACACTGACAGATAATGTAATCATTAGGTACATGTCTCAACTTTCTTGTACAATAACCTTCCCTTGTGTCACTGACTTGTGTTTTTTAACCAGTGGAAGGCCCATTCAACCCAAAATCACACAAATAACCTGATGTAATAAGACTCCCAGACATAATGTGTAAATAACCAAGTGGGACATGTCATCTCTGCCCTGGCCCTGAGTGACTGGAGGCCACAACAGTCATGACTCGCTCTGTCCTTTAAATAGACTAGAGCAACTGACATTACGATTTCTGACCATGATCCTCTACATACACACCTCTGTGTCCGGTAGGTCTAGTGCAGTAACACACTTGCAATCTAAATGTAGAAATATTATAGTTTTTTAAAAATATTAATTGAATCATATTTTCAAAGAGCAGTTTGTGCTCAGTACATTGAATGTTTCTCATTCAACCTTTAAAGTAACTATAGTACCTAATCGAGTAAAATAAGATGCTGCTGCAAACTAATGTTGGTATATTACTAAACACTCACTCACTACTGTACATTCACTACTGCAGCCTTTGGTCAGCAGTTCAGATCACAGACCCTCAATCTACACACAATACCCCATAATGACAAAGTGATTTTTTTTTATTTATTTTTTTTCAATTTATTAAAAATAACAAAACAGATACCTTATTTACATGTATTCAGACCCTTTGCTATGAGCCTGGAAATTGAGCTCAGGTGCATCCTGTTTCCATTGATCATCCTTGAGATGTTTCTACAACTTGATTGGAGTCCACCTGTGGTAAATTCAATTGATTGGCCATGATTTGGAAAGGCACACACCTGTCTATATAAGGTCCCACAGTTGACAGTGCATGTCAGAGCAAAAACCAAGCCATGAGGTCAAAGACATTTTCCGTAGAGCTACGAGACAGGATTGTGTCGCACAGATCTGTGTAAGGGTACCAAAAATGTCTGCAGCATTGAAGGTCGCCAAGAACACAGTGGCCTCCATCATTCTTAAATGGAAGAAGTTTGGAACCACCAAGACTCTTCCTATAGCTGGCCTCCTGGCCAAACTGAGCAATCGGGGGAGAAGGGCCTTGGTCACGGGGGTGACCAAGAACCCGATAGTAACTCTGACAGAACATGACAGCAGCACAACATGGTACAAACATTATTGGGCAAAGACAACAGTACAAAGGACAAGAAGGTAGAGGCAACAATACATCAGGCGAAGCAGCCACAACTGTCAGTTAGTGTCCATGATAGAGTCTTTGAATGAAGAGATGGAGATAAAACTGTCCAGTTTGAGTTTTTTCCCCCCACAACTTGTTCCAGTTGCTAGCTGCAGCGAAAAGAAAAGTGGAGTGACGCAGGGATGTGGGTGCTTTCTATGGAGAGACCTTAAAGTAGCTGTGCAGCGACGCTCCCCATCCAACCTGACAGTGCTTAATAAAAGGATCTGCAGAGAAGAATGGGAGAAACCCCCCGGATACAGGTGTGCAAAGCTTGTAGTGTCTTACCCAAGAAGACACAAGGCTGTAATTGCTGCCAAAAGTGCTTCAACAAAGTACTGAGTAAAGGGTCAGAATAATTATGTAAATGTTATTTTTATATATTTTTTTATATAAAAAATGAATTTGTGAAATATTCTATGACCCTGTATTTGCTTTGTCATTATGGCGTAATGTGTGTAGATTGATGAGGTGGAAAAAACAGCAATTTAATCAATTTTAGAATAAGGCTGTAACGTACACTAACAAAATGTGGAAAAAGTCAAGGGGTCTGAATAGTTTCCGAATGCGTTGTAGCTAGCTACATCTATGGGCTTTTATGTTTTTCTGTCGTGCGTAATGTACAGTCGCCTATATCATAAACTATATGTATTGGATAACAGCACAATCATTTTTTTTTGGGGGGGGGGGGCTTGGGATCATTAAATATTTTTAATGTAAGGGCCCATAAAATGTGTTTAATGTATGGCTCAGGTAACATCAGGCCTGAATTTTCAATCAAACCTCTAATCTAATCCAGACATAGGCCTATTTATATGCTTTATATAATGCTTTTGAATGACACTTCCAGTTTTGGTGGGAAATACCGGGTTAACCAGGAGAAAAGTGATTTACTCTTGGAATGGAACATTTTGTGAAATAGCCGGAAAATATTCAAGCCTATCTGTGCCCCACCTTGGCCATCCCAATCAAAATGTTCTGGACAAGTCACTGATTCAGTGGGTTCATGATCCGTCATCAGGAATACTACGTACCATGAAGGCTCTAGTATCTAAGCATGCACATGGAATGTACGCCACTCACTATTCTCTGTACCATCGTATCCAAGATCACTAATTATGTTTCAATTCAGACAGTACCGCTTTGTCGAGCCAAGAGGCATCTGTTATCTCTCTCACAAAAGATAAGTTGGAGAACTGCTGCAAATGCAGACAAACAGTCTTTTTGGATTGTTTCTCCAAAATAATTGGGATACCACTGCATTGTTTGATCTCATCTGACGGATGAGCAAGTCCCTGCTTTGCTTGTGCTTTCTTCCCTTTGGCATCCTCCTTTGTTGTCGTGGAAACGGAGGTTTCTGTATTGTACAGTGGGCTGCATGATTGTTCTGTGCCTTGAGTCGGGTTATGACAAAGTATGACAGGATTTACAGTGCCTTCAGAAATTATTCTTACCCTTTGACTTCTTCCACGTTTTGTTGTTACAGCCTGAATTCAAAATGGATTCAAATGTATTTTTCTCTCACCCATCTACACACAATATCCCATAATGACAAAGTGAAAACATGTTTTTAGAAAGTGTTGCACATTTTATGGAAATTGAAGTACAGAACTGTCTAATTTACATAAGTATTCACACCCCTGAGTCAATACTTTGTAGAAGCACCTTAGGTGGCAATTACAGCTTTGAGTCATCTTGGGTATGTCTGTATCAGCTTTGCACATCCTGGATTTGGGGATTTTCTCCCATTCTACCTTGCAGATTTTCTCAAGCTCTGTTAAGTTAGATGGAGAGCGGCGGTGAAGAGCAATCTTCAAGTCTTTCCACAGATTTAATCGGATTCAAGTCTGGGCTTTGGCTGGGCCACTCAAGGATTTTCACATTCTTGTTCCGAAACCATTCCAGTGTTGCTTTGGCTGTGTGCTTGGGGTCATTGTCCTGTTGGAATATAAATCTTCGCCCCAGTCTAAGGTTGTTTGCATTCTGAAGCAGGTTCTCATCAAGGATTT
Source organism: Salvelinus namaycush (assembly GCF_016432855.1). NCBI lineage: Eukaryota > Metazoa > Chordata > Actinopteri > Salmoniformes > Salmonidae > Salvelinus > Salvelinus namaycush. The sequence continues at coordinate 5,532,525 of NC_052328.1, read as the reverse complement.
GCCTGTATTTGGTTCCATTCATTGTTCCCTCCATCCTTACCAGTCTCCCAGTCCCTGCCGCTCATAAGCATCCCCATAGCATGTTGCTGCCACCACCACGGTAGGGATGGTGTTAGACGGGTGATGAGCTGTGCCTGGTTTTCTACAGACATAGTGCTTTGCATTCAGGCCAAATAGTTACATTTGTGTCACAGATCACATAATCTTTTGCCTTATGATCAGTCTTTCACGTGCCTTTTAGCAAACTCCAAGTGTTCTGTCGTGCCTTTTTCTCAGGAGTGGCTTCCGTCTGGCCACTCTCTCATAAAGCCCAGATTGGTGAAGTACATGAGAGAATGGCGTCGGAGGAGATGGCTGACGTTTTACCGGCTCCTAACCAATTGCGCTATTTTGTGTGTGTCCCCCCCCACGTTGTTTGTAACTTATTTGGTACATAATGTTTCTGCCACTATCTCTTATGACCAAAAAGAGCTTCTGGATATCAGAACAGTGTTTACTCACCTCAAACTGGAAAAATATGTTTTTAACGTGTTGGACGTGAAGGTTTTACTCCAGATATGGACAGGCCAAAATCCCCGTCATTCGCATGAAGAAAAGATACCGATACAGGGGATGCAGGTCCGGGTGCCCTTTTTTAGAATTCGTCGGCAAGTGGATAACCCACCTCTACCATCTGTCCTATTGGCCATTGTGCAACCATTGGAGAATAAACTGGATGAGCTCCGTTCAAGACTATCCTACCAACAGGACATTAAAAACTGTAATGTCTTATGTTTCACCGAGTTGTAGCTGAACGACGACATGGATTATATACAGTTGGCTGTTTTTTCTGTGCATCGGCAAGACCGAACAGCTGTTTCCTGTAAGACAAGGGGTGGCGGTCTGTGTCTATTTGTAAATAACAGCTGGTGTACGAAATCTAATATTTTAAGGAAGTCTTGCCTGAGGTAGAGTATCTCTTGATAAGCTGTAGACCACACTATTTACCAAGAGAGTTGATCTATATTTTTCGTAGCTGTCTTTTTACCACCACAAACCGATGCTGGCACTGACCGCACTCAACAAGCTGTATAAAGTCATAAGCAAACAAGAAAATGCTCACCCAGAGCGACGCTCCTAGTGGCCAGGGAATTAAATGCAGGGAAACTTAAATCCGTTTTACCTAATTTCTACTAGCATGTTACATGTGCATCCAAAGGGGAAAAAAACTCGAGACCACCTTTACTACACACAGAGACGCATACAAAGCTCTCTCTCGGCCTCCATTTGGCAAATCTGATTCCTGCTTACAAGCAAAAACTAAAGCAGGAAGTACCAGTGACTCGTTCAATACGGAAGTGTCAGAGGGCGCAGATGCTAAGCTACAGGACAGTTTTGCTAGCACAGACTGGAATACAGTGCATTTGGAAAGTATTTAGACCCATTGACTTTTTCCACAGCCTTATTCTAAAATGTATTATTTTTTCCCCCTCAGCAATCTACACACGTACCCCATAATGACAGCAAAAAACTTAAATATGACATTTACGAAAGTATTCAGAACCTTTACTTAGTACTTTGTTGAAGCACTTTTGGCAGCGATTACAAGCCTCAAGTCTTCTTGGGTATGACACTACAAGTTTGGCACACCTGTATTTGGGGACTTCCCCCATTCTTCTCTGCAGGTCTTCTCAAGCTCTGTCAGATTGGATGGGGAGCGTTGCTGCACAGCTATTTTCAGGTCTCCAGCGATGTTCGATCGTGTTAAAGACCGAGCTCTGGCTTGGCCACGCAAGGACATTCAGAGACTTGTCCCGAAGCCACTCCTGCGTTGTCTTGGCTGTGTGATTAGGGCCGTTGTCTTGTTGGAAGGTGAACCTTCGCCCCCAGTCTGAGAACCTGCTCCAGAGCGCTCAGGTATTCATCAAGGATCTCTGTACTTTTCTCTGTTTTTCTTTCCCTCAACCCTGACTAGTCTCCCAGTCCCTGCCACTGAAAAACATTCCCACGTCATGATGCTGCCACCACCATGCTTCACCGTAGCGATGGTGCCAGGTTTCCTCCAGACTGAACTCTTTGGCCTGAATGCCAAGTGTCACATCTTGGTTTAATCAGACCAGAGAATCTGGTTTCTCATGGTCTGAGTCATTTTAGGTTGCTTTTGACAAACTCCAAGTGGGCTGTCATGTGCCTTTTTACTGAAGAGTGGCTTCCATCTGAACACTCTACCATAAAGGTGTGATTGGTGGAGTGCTGAAGAGATGGTTGTCCATCTGGAAAGTTCTCCCATCTCCACAGAGGAACTCTGGAGCTCTGTCAGAGTGACCATCGGTTTCTTGATTTACTTATATAAATCTTCTCCCCCGATTGCTCAGTTTGGCCGGGCGGCCGGGCGTACCAAGAGTCTTGGTAGTTCCAAACTTCTTCTATTTAAGAATGATGATGGAGGCCACTGTGTTCTTGGGGACCTTCAATGCTGCAGAAATGTTTTGTTCCCCCTCCACAGGTCTGTGCCTCGACATAATCCTGTCTCGGTGCTCCACAGACAATTCATTAGACCTCATGGCTTGGTTTTTGATCAACTATGGGACCTTTATGTAGACAAGTGTGTGCCTTTCCAAATGATGTCCAAACAATTGGATTTACCACAGGTGGACTCCAAGTTGTAGAAACATCTCAAGGATGATCAATTGAAACAGGATGGACCTGAGCTCAATTTCGAGTCTCATTGCAAAGGGTTTGAGTATTTCTGTTTTTAATACATGTGCTGACATTTCTAAAAAACGTTTTTCTCTTTGTCATTATGTAGTGTTGTGTGTAGATTGATTAAAAACATTTATTTAATCAAATTTAGAATAAGGTTGTAATGAAATGTGGAAAAAGAGAAGGGGTCTGAATACTTTCCGAATGCACTGTATGTTCCGGGACTCCTATGGCATTCAGGAGTATACCACATCAGTCACCAGCTTCATCAATAAGTGCATCGATGGTGTTGTCCCAACAGTGACTGTACGTACAGTTGACGTCGGAAGTTTACATACACCTTAGCCAAATACATTAACTCAGCTTTTATTTCTTTCATCACATTCCCAGTGGGTCAGAAGTTTACCTACACTCAATTAGTATTTGGTAGCATTGCCTTTAAATTGTTTAAACTTTAAATTGTTCAAACGTTTCGGGAAGCCTTCCACAAGCTTCCCACAATAAGTTGGGTGATTTTGGCCCATTCCTCCTGACAGAGCTGGTGTAACTGAGTCAGGTTTGTTGGCCTCTTTGCTCGCGCACACTTTTTCAGTTCTGCCCACAAATTTTCTACAGGATTGAGGCCAGGGCTTTGTGATGGCCACTCCAATACCTTGACTTTGTTGTCCTTAAGCCATTTTGCCACAACTTTGGAAGTATGCTTGGGGTCATTGTTCATTTGCGACCAAGTTTTAACTTCCTGACTGATGTCTTGAGATGTTGCTTCAATATATCCACATAATTTTCGTTCCCCATGATGCCATGTATTTTGAAGTGCACCAGTCCCTCCTGCAGCAAAGCACCCCCACAACATGATGCTGCCACCCCCGTGCTTCACTGTTGGGATGGTGTTCTTCGGCTTGCAAGCCTCCCCCTTTTTCCTCCAAACATAACGATGGTCATTATGGCCAAACAGTTCTATTTTTATTTCATCAGACCAGAGGACAGTTCTCCAAAAAGTACGATCTTTGTCCCCATTGTCCAGTTGCAAACCGTTGTTTGGCTTTTTTATGGAGGTTTTGGAGCAGAGGCTTCTTCCTTGCTGAGCGGCCTTTCAGGTTATGTCAATATAGGACTCGTTTTACTGTGGATATAGATATCTTTGTACCTGTTTCCTCCAGCATCTTCACAAGGTCCTTTGCTGTTGTTCTGGGATTGATTTGCACTTTTCGCACCAAGGTACGTTCATCTCTAGGAGACGGAACGCGTCTCCTTCCTGAGCGGTATGACTGCTGCGTGGTCCCATGGTGTTTATACTTGCGTACTATTGTTTGTACAGATGAACGTGGTACCTTCAGGTGTTTGGAGATTGCTCCCAAGGATGAACCAGACTTGTGGAAGTCTACAATTTGTTTCTGAGGTCTTGGCTGATTTCTTTGGATTTTTCCCATGGTGTCAAGCAAAGAGGCACTGAGTTTGAAGGTAGGCCTTGAAATACATCCGCAGGTACACCTCCAATTGACTCAAATGATGTCAATTAGCTTCTAAAGCCATGACATCATTTTCTGGAATTTTCCAAGCTGTTTAACCTCTAACGCCTACCAAACCCGGATCCGGGATCCCCCCCCCATCACAAAAGCTGACTAGCATAGCCTAGCCTAAAGCCACAGGGATATCATATAATAAAATGTTCATGAAATCACAAGTCCAAGACACCAAATGAAAGATACACATCTTGTGAATAAAGCCATCATTTCTGATTTTTAAAATGTTTTACAGGGAAGACAAAATATGTAAATCTATTAGCTAACCACATTAGCAAAAGACACCACTTCCATACTCCACCATTTTCTTACTGCATCAGTAGCTATCACAAATTCGACCAAATAAAGATATAAATAGCCACTAACCAAGAAACAACCTCATCAGATGACAGTCTGATAACATATTTATTGTATAGCATAGGTTTTGTTAGAAAAATGTGCATATTTCAGGTATAAATCATAGTTTACCATTGCAGCCCCCATCACAACTCTCACTAAAATGACTAGAATAACTACAGAGAGCAACGTGTATTAGCTAATTACTCATCATAAAACATTTCTTAAAAATACACAGCGTACAGCAATTGAAAGACACAGATCTTGTGAATCCAGACAATATTTCAGATTTTCTAAGTGTTTTACAGCGAAAACACAATATAGCGTTATATTAGCTTAGCACAGTAGCAAACCAAACAGCATTGATTCCAGCCAAACAACATAGCGATAACGTATTCACCACCAAAATATATTAATTTTCACTAACCTTCTCAGAATTCTTCAGATGACAGTCCTGTAACATCATATTACACAATGCATATAGAGTTTGTTCGAAAATTTGCATATTTAGCGGCACAAATCGTGCTTATACAATGAGAAAAGTTGCCAAGCTGCCCAGAAAATTTCGGGCGCCATCTTGGAGAGTCATCTAGTCTAATCAATAAATAATCATAAACTTGACAAAAAAATACAGGGTGGACAGCAATTGAAAGACAAATTAGTTCTTAATGCAATCGCTGAATTACATTTTAAAATTAACCTTACTGCGCAATACAGGGTGCAATACAGGCTGCGATAACGCAAGGCTACACGGCAAATAATGGCGTCTTATGCATTTTACTTTTTCAACAGAACAACGAATTATCAGCATAAATAGTTCTTACTATTAGCTGAACTCCCATCAGAATCTTGGGAAAGGTGTCCGTTGGCCAAAAGAATCGTTGCTGGGTTGGAGAATGTTTCCTTCCACGTTGCAATTAGCAGTACACAATGGCATTCGAGAGAGAGATACCCAACTCAATACAACGTCAGAAAATGAAATGCCCGAAAATCGCAATATACTGACATAAACTGATATAAATCGGTTTAAAATAACAAGATTATGATGTCTTTAAAGCCTATATCGAATAAAAACAGAGCCGGATATATCTAGTTTCTAAAACCAGAGCTTCTAAAAAGACATGCCAAGACCCTCTCTGCGTCAGCGCGAGGATCCAAAAGGGTGGACACCTCGATTCCAATCAATTTATAAACTTTGGGAACTACGTAGAGACTCCATTTCAAGTCTCCCTATTCGCTAACAACCAGGGGAAGGCGTATGCAGTGCATCTCAACCAATAGAGGACAGGCAAATGAATACACAGGTCTGGGAACAGCCAGCAAAATTCTGCACTCTGACATACACATAGGAAAATTGCTCTAAGTCGAGTTCTGTTTCACCCACAGATATAATTCAAACGGTTTTGAATACAATAATATGCATATTGTACGAGCAAGAATTGAGTACGAGGCAGTTTAATTTGGATACGAATTTGTGCTATGTCGAAATGGCACCCCCCTAGTGGCAAGAAGTTAGAGGCACAGTCGACTTAGTGTATGTAAACTTCTGACCCACTGAAACTATAATTTGATTAACAAGAAATTTGTGGAGTGGTTGAAAAACGAGTTTTAATGACTCCAACCTAAGTGAATGTTAACTTCCGACTTGAACTGTACATACCCCAACCAGAAGCCATGGATTACAGGCAACATCCACACTGAGCAAAAGGGTAGAGCTGCCTCTTTCAATGAGCAGGACTCTAACCCGGACGCTTTTGATAAATCCCGCTATGCCCTCAGACAAACCATCAAATAGGCAAAGCCTTAATACAGGACTAAGATTGAATCCTACTACACCGGGCCTGACACTCGTTGAATGTGGCAGGGCAATCAAACTATTACGGACTACAAAGGGAAGCCTAGCTGTGAGCTGCCCAGTGACACAAGCCTACCAGACGAGCTAAACGACTTCTATGCACGCATCGAGGCAAGCAACACCTGAAGCATCCATGAGTGCACCAGCTGTTAAGAATGACTGTGTTCACGCTCGCCGTAGCCAATGTGAGTAAGACCTTTAAACCGATCAACATGCACAAGGCCGCGGGGCCAGACTAATTCACAGGATGTGTACTCCGAGCATGCGCTGACCAACTGGCAAGTGTCTTCACTGACATTTTCAACCTGTCCCTGGTCGAGTCTGTAATACCTATGTTTCAAGCAGACCACCATAGTGTCTGTACCCAAGAACTCCAAGGTTACCAGCCTAAATGGCTACCGACCCGTAGCACTCACGCCTGTAGCCATGAAGTGCTCTGAAAGGCTGGTCATGGGTCACAATAATGCCACACTCCATCACTCTCCTTCTTGGTCAAATAGCCCTTACACAGCCTGGAGGTGTGTTTTGGGTCATTGTCTTGGTGAAAAACAAATGATAGTCCCACTAAGCTCAAACCAGATGGGATGGCGTATCGCTGGAGAGTGCTGTGGTAGCCATGCTGGTTAAGTGTGCTTTGAATTCTAAATAAATCAATGACAGTGTCACCAGCAAAGCACCCCCACACCTCCTCCATGCTTCACGGTGGGAACAACACGTGCAGAGATAATCCGTTCACCTACTCTGCGTCTCACAAAGAAACGGCTGTTGGAACCAAAAATCTCAAATTTGGACTCATCAGACCAAAGGACAGATTTCCACTGGTCTAATGTCAATTGCTCGTGTTTCTTGGCCCAAGCAAGTCTCTTATTATTATTGGTGTCCTTTAGTAGTGGTTTCTTTGCAGCAATTTGACCATGAAGTCCTGATTCACACAGTCTCCTCTGAACAGTTGCTGTTGAGATGTGTCTGTTACATGAACTCTGTGAAGCACTTACTTGGGCTGCAATTTCTGAGGCTGGTAACTCTAATGAACTTATCCTCTGCAGCAGAGGTAACTCTGGGTCTTCCTTTCCTGTGGCGGTCCTCACAAGAGCTAATTTCATCATAGCGGTTGATGGTTTTTGTGACTGCACTTGAAGAAACTTTAAAAGTTCTTGACATTTTCTGCATTGGCTGACTTTCATGTCTTAAAGTAATGATGGACTGTCGTTTCTCTTTGCTTATTTGAGCTGTTCTTGCCATAATATGGACGTGGTCTTTTGCCAAATAGGGCTATCGTCTGTATACCACCTATACCTTGTCACAACACAACTGATTGGCTCAAACGCATTAAGAAGGAAATAAATTCCACAAATACATTTTTAACAAGGCACACCTGTTAATTGAAATGCATTCTAGGTGACTGCTTCATGAAGCTGGTTGAGAGAATGCCAAAAGTGTGCAAAGCCGTCATCAAGGCAAAGTGTGGCTACTTTGAAGAATCTCAAATATAAAATATATTTTTGGGTTTCTACATGATTCCATGTGTTATTTCTTAGATTTGATGTCTTCCCTATTATTTTACAATGTAGAAAATAGTAAGGTGTGTCAACTTTTGACTGGTACTTTACATTACCTCAATGACCTCGACTAACCTGTGCCCCCGCACATTGCCTCAGTACTGGTACCCCCTGTATATAGCCTCATTATTGTTATTTTATTGTTGCTCTTTTATTTGTTACTTTTAGTTTATTTTGTAAATATTTTTTCTTAACTGAATTGTTGGTTAAGGGCTTGTAAGTAAGCGTTTCATGGTAAGTTCTACATCTGTTCTATTCGGCGCATGTGACTAATACAACTTGATTTGCTGTAGAGACTGTTGTCCTTATGGCAGTTTCTCCCATCTCAGCCAAGGAACTGTCAGAGTTGTCATTGGGTTCTTGGTCACCTCCCTGACCAAGGTCCTTCTTGCCCGGTTTCCCAGTTTGGTCAGACGGCCAGCTGTAGGCTTAGTCTGGTTAGTTCCAAATGTTTTTCAATTTCCCAATGATGGATACCACTGTGCTCTTGGAAACGTTCAACTTTCTAGAAATTGTTTTATATCCTTCCCCAGATATACAGTACTAGTCAGAAGTTTGGACACACTGTCTCATTGCAGGGTTTTTCTTTATTTTCTATATTGTAGAATACTAGTGAAAACATCAAAACTATGAAATAACACATATGGAATCATGTAGTATCCCAAAGTGTTAAACAAATCAAAATATGTTTTAGATTCTTCAAAGTAGCCACCCTTTGCCTTGATGACAGCTTTGCACACGCTTGCCATTCTCTCAACCAGCTTCATGAGGTAGTTTCCTGGAATGCATTTCAATTAACAGGTGTGCCTTGTTAAAAGTTCTTAATGCGTTTGAGCCAATCAGTTGTGTTGTGACAGGGTAGGGGTGGTATACAGAAGATAGACCAAGTCCATATTATGGCAAGAACAGCTCAAATAAGCAAAGAGAAACGACAGTCCATTATTACGTAAAGGTCCAGTCAAGAACTTTTAAAGTTTCTTCAAGTGCAGTCGCAAAAACCATCAATCGCTATGATGAAACTGGCCACAGGAAAGGATGACCCAGAGTTACCTCTGCTGCAGAGGATAAGTTCATTAGAGTTTACCAGCCTTAGAAATTGCAGCCGAAATAAATGCTACCACAGCATTCTGCATCGATACGCCATCCCATCTGGTTTGGGCTATCATTTGTATTTCAACAGGACAATGACCCAACACACCTCCAGGCTGTGTAAGGGCTATTTGACCAAGAAGGAGAATGGTGGAGAGTGCTGCATCAGATGACCTGGCCTCCACAATCACCTGACCTCAACCAAATTGAGATGGTTTGAGATGAGTCGGACCGCAGAATGAATGTAAAGCAGCCAACAAGTGCACAGCATATGAGGGAACTGCTTCAATACCGTTGTAAAAGCATTCCAGGTGAAGCTAGTTGAGAGAATGCTAAGAGTGTGCAAAGCTGTCATCAAGGCAAAAGGTGGCTACTTTGAAGAATATAAAATATATTTGGATTTGTTTAACACTTTTTTTTGGTTAGTACCATATGTGTAATTTCATAGTTTTGTAGTCTTCACTATTATTCTATAAGGTAGAAAATAGTAAAAATAAAGAAACCCTTGAATGAGTAGGTGTGTCCAAATTTTTGACTGGTACTGTATGCCTCATCACAATCTCTGAGATATACGGACAGCTTCTTGGACTTCATGGTATAGTTTCTGCTCTGACATGCACTTTCAACTGTGGGCCCTTATACAGACACGTGTGTTTCTTCCTAAATCACGTCCAAACAGTTGAATTGGTCACAGGTGGACTCCAAGTTGTAGTGACATCTCAAGGAGGATAAAAGGAAATTGGATGCACCTGAGCTCAATTTGGTATGTCCTAGCAAAGGGGTGCGAGTTCTTATGTCAATTAGGTATTTCATTATCAATACATTTGCACACATTTACAAAAACATGTTTTCACTTTGTCATTATGTGGTATTGTGTGTAGATGGATTAGAAAAACAGATATTTAATACTTTTTGAATTCCGGCTGTAACACAACAAAATGTGGAATTATTCAAGGTGTATGAATCCTTTCTGAAGGCACTGTAGCGGGCAGGTTTCAGATCTCTTTGAGGGTGCGGGCCAGGGCCGTGTGATACGATTGCAATTGATGGCCTGCTAGATCCGTAATCTGACTGGTTCTGAAAAGGATATGCAGGTTCATTCAAATGGACTGTCAAGCCCGCACACGCTCTAGCAAGTTGAGTTCTCCGTGTCCAGGAGATTTCACTACTGCCCCTGTGGTTTAATCTATAGATGCACACTGTTTTCATACAGTGTATATAGATCTGTATGACCGTTAGGATGTGTGAGCTATGCATCGCTCTGTTTTTGAAGCAGGCCATGTGTAGTCCTCAATGAGTACACATGCCCCATAGCTTTACATGTGAGGCCAGAAAGGGAGCTTACATGAATACCTTGGCTGTGTGGATTGCCTCTTCCGTCTGGTGTCTGCTCTCTAGGCTGTCCTGGGGCGTGATGTTGGGTCTGTCACTTACAGACAGACGGCATACACAATATGCACATACACATAGGGTACTGTATACATCTGTGTGTGTGTGTGTGCAACCTCGTTCCCAGACACACAGACAGAATAATCACACATTGACGACAAGGGTCAGGGATTGCAACAACCAGGAGACCTAAAGCAAACAAGCTAGTGAAAGGATACAAATAGGAATGAACAAACTTCTTCTCTCTCATTTTCAAAATGATGTAGTTATCAAGCTGTGCATTTGGGTATTGACCAAGCCACCCCGACGCAGCCTGACACACACATACTGTAGACGTGGGATGGCTGAGACAAGCTTGCCACACAGTTCTTTGTACATGAAATCATCCATGTCACTGAGATGATTTCCATGTTTTTAAATGATGGTGAAATCCTTTGGAAGTGTTACTGAGAGGCTGCACGCTCGCTCCATTTCTGAGAACGCTTCTGCAGAACCCACTGAAGCGACTACAGGTCTCGTCTTCGCTGCTCTTCAGCGCATGATAACATCTCCAGAGGCTTGCTATCTTTGCTTTTTTATTCGTTCATTTGACACCGCAGCTCTAGAGGTGAAGCCTGCACCGCTGGACTGGCAAGTGTGATGGACACAGTGTTGGAAGTTGCTCTTACCCATCTCGGCCCCTCTACCTTTTTCAGGTGGGGTTGCATTTCACTACAGCCAAAATATTATTAGATAAGTTGCTTCAGCATTGTCCAATTGCTACATTAACTGAATGGAGTACATTTATATCTACAAATGAGATGATTGAGGCCAATAGTGAACAAATGAATGCATGGCCACACTTCCAAAACCTTGTGACGTCTGAAAGTTCCTTGAAATCTGGACATCGGGAAGTTCCTTGAAAGAGAATTTAACTTAAAGAAGCTGTGATGCGTTTAGTTCTGTTTCGATAGAGATTGCTCATGCACGAACAGCACTCTAGTTTAATAACAGTATATAGACCCTATGATTTCGCATAGGCTGTTTGATGTAGGCCCAAGCAAGGATACGATTGTTGGTTGTGTTTGACAGCCGCCCTCTAGTCCTCCTTACTCTGCATGTCTGTCAGAATGATGCCCGGCGGCTAGCAATGAAGTCAATCATCAGCCAATGTTTCAATTATATTCACTAAGGTAATGGTAGTGTCTACTCTCCATCTCCCTCCCTGTCCGCCAGAAGCATCCTGGACATTACCGATGACTGACGTAAATCAAAAGGCTCTCTCAGTGAGTGCACAGGGTTCACTCCGAGTGCAACAATAAGTGTGTGTGAGAATAGCGCACGGTGTGGGTTTAATTTCTGATGCGAGATCTTTGCATTATTTGTGGGTCACTACACTACTGACGGTGAGTGTCTGGTGTAATGAATGGCAAGGCGGGAGAGCTCATGTTCTCATGTTTCACAGCCACCTCTGCCTGTGAGGGGAGCCATTGCTCTTGTCCTCCATTTTTAAGACCTATATGGTTATTACCTCTACCACTCGCCGTTCTCTCCCAAGACCCCCTGTCGTAAGGAATGAAATCAGTATCACTATATCACCGACACTATTCTTGGAGGCTTATGTCATGTTATTTTAGCTAGTTTTATGCTATACGTCAGAGTTCACCACAGGGGTATTTTTAGACTTGGTGTGTGTTTCTTGGCTTGTTGGCTGCAGTTTTAACCCGTTATCTGTAGGTAGCACCATCTGGAACTCGGTTTTTTCCAATTCCTATTTGAGTCTGTGCAATGCACATAATAGTGTTGGTAAGAAAGTCATTTACTGTAAAACTTCTATTGCAAGCCTGGATGTTTATTTGCTTAAATCACTGAACACAACAGGCGCTTATTAGAGACTGGTTTATAAAAATAAAGGTTATTTTTTATTTCCAGCATTTTAATTGATACATTTAATCTTCACAGAATAATTATTCGCTTCTTTGACTGTGCATTTTCGGCAGTTCTTGCTGAGGGTGATCAGCTTTATTTAAAAAAAAAAAATCTGTACTCACGAAGTGGTTGACTGTTTTTGTGCTGGCCAGTTAGCGAGCAGTTCTCAGCTGTTAGCAGACAATGGCTAGTAGTTTGTTGCGGGTGATAAAAATTGATATTTTGAGTCAATACTGAATTATTTCATGTAAGAAATCAAAAATGAAACCTTGTAAACAATTCATGGTAACCTCAAACAATTAGTTTAGACCGGCTGTTTGATTTGCTTAAATGTGTGCCATTGCCCGGCAATTAAAAGGGACAGGCGGCTATTTGAGACTAAGTTTTACGGTACTCTTGTTTTGATTTGTTTTAAACAGTTTGTTTTATACTGAACAAAAATATATAAATGCAACAATTTCAAAGATTTTACTGAGTTACAGTTCATATAAGGAAATCAGTCAATTGAAATAAATAAATTCGGCCCTAAGCTATGGATTTCACATGACTGGACAGTGGTGCAGCCTTGGCTGGGCCTGGGAGGGCATAGGCCCACCCACTTAGCAGCCAGGCCCACCCATTGGGGAGCCAGGCCCAGCCAATCATAATTAGTTTTTCCCCACAAATGGGCATTATTACAGATGGAAATACTCCTCAGATTCCCCCTCCCCCCACCCCAAACCCACCTCAGACGATCCCGCAGGTGAAGAAGCCGGATGTGGAGGTCCTGGGCTGGTGTGGATGTACTGCCAAATTCTCTGAAACTGTTGGAGGCAGCTTATTGTAGAGAAATTAACATTACATTCTCTGGCATAGCTCTGGTGGACACTCCTGCAGTCAGCATGCCAATTGCACACCCCCTCAAAACTTGAGACATCTGTGGCATTGTGTTGTGTGACAAAAATCCGTTTCTCGATATGCAAAACCTGTCAGCTGGATGGATTTTCTTGGCAGTGGAGAAATTCTCACTAATAGGGCTGTAAACAAATTTGTGGACAAAATTTGAGAGAAATAAGCTTTATGTACGTACGGAACTTTCATGGGATTTTTTAAATTTCAGCTCATGAAACATAGGACCAACACTGTACATGTTGCGTTTTATATTTTTGTTCAGTCGAGTTAAGAATGTGGTGTAATGTCAGCTTACCCTGTTTTATTTAGGCACATTCCTCCAAGACTGATGTTGATGCTCATGCTGATTCTAATGCTGATATGCATGTTGACATTGTCATCTCCCTCCCCCCATGGCAGGCCTATGAGCTTTCCACGTTGACAGGAACCCAGGTCCTGCTACTTGTGGCCAGCGAGACGGGCCATGTCTACACCTTTGCCACGCGGAAGCTCCAGCCCATGATCACCAGCGAGACGGGCAAGGCCCTCATCCAGACGTGCCTCAATTCTCCAGACTCGCCCCCCCGCAACGACCCCTCCACTGACCAGCGTATGAGCGCCACAGGCTTCGAGGAGACGGACCTTACCTACCAGGTGTCTGAGTCAGAGAGCCTTGGGGAGACCAAGGTGAGTTCTGATGCTGCTCTTCACCGTAAGGACCGGGGTTGTATTCATTAGTCACCAAACTAGTTTTGTAAACCCGACCCTAGGCAACAGCAGTGACTAGTAGGGGTGTAACGGTTCACCAAACCCACGGTTCGGTAGGTTTTGGTGTCACGTTTCGGTACAGGAGGAAAATGAAATGCCAACAGTTATTGTGGTTAATTTTTGTTTATTTAAGCTGCGAAGGGCTGCTTGAATTCAGAGGGTTCAGAGACAGTTTTTTTTGTGTGTGTCTTGTTCTGGTGGTAGGAATACTGGGGTGACGTCGCCGTAAATGTGTCAACATGTTTGAGGTGTTGGCAGCTGCATAGGCTATTCTCGTTGAGTAGTACTCTCTCTGTCTATCGCCGTTGTAATTTACTGGGAAACCAAAATGTTCCCAAACTGTAGATTTTAAATGATGATGGCGAGTCCTCCACGACTCGCCATCGTACAGAACTAAACTCAGCAAAAAAAGAAACGTCCCTTTTTCAGGACCCTGTCTTTCAAAGATGATTTGTAAAAATCCAAATAACTTCACAGATCTTCATTGTAAAGGGTTTAAACACTGTTTCCCATGCTTGTTCAATGAACCGTAAACAATTCATGAACATGCACCTGTGGAACCGTCGTTAAGACACTAACAGCTTACAGATGGTAGGCAATTAAGGTCACAGTTATGAAAACTTAGGACACTAAAGAGGCCTTTCTACTGACTCTGAAAAACACCAAAAGAAAGATGCCCAGGGTCCCTGCTCATCTGCGTGAACGTGCCTTAGGCATGCTGCAAGGAGGCATGAGGACTGCAGATGTGGCCAGGGCAATAAATTGCAATGTCCGTACTGTGAGACGTCTAACACAGCGCTATAGGGAGACTGATCATCCTCGCAGTGGCAGACCACATGTAACAACACCTGCACATGATCGGTCCATCCAAACATCACACCTGCGGGACAGGTACAGGATGGCAACAACAACTGCCAAGTTAAACCAGGAACGCACAATCCCTCCATCAGTGCTCAGACTGTCCGCAATAGGCTGAGAGAGGCTGGACTGAGGGCTTGTAGGCCTGTTGTAAGGCAGGTCCTCACCAGACATCACTGGCAACAACGTTGCCTATGGGTACAAACCCACCGTCGCTGGACCAGACAGGACTGGCAAAAAGTGTTCTTCACTGACGAGTCGCGGTTTTGTCTAACCAGAGGTGAGGGTCGGATTCGTGTTTATCGTCAAAGGAATGAGCATTACACCGAGGCCTGTACTCTGGAGCGGGATCGATTTGGAGGTGGAGGGCCCGTCATGGTCTGGGGCGGTGTGTCACAGCATCATCGGACTGAGCTTGTTGTGATTGCAGGCAACCTCAATGCTGTGCGTTACAGGGAAGACATCCTCCTCCCTCATGTGGTACCCTTCCTGCAGGCTCATCCTGACATGACCCTCCAGCATGACAATGCCACCAGCCATACTGCTCGTTCTGTGCGTGATTTCCTGCAAGACAGGAATGTCAGTGTTCTGCCATGGCCAGCGAAGAGCCCGTATCTCAATCCCATTGAGCACGTCTGGGACCTGTTGGATCGGAGGGTGAGGGCTAGGGCCATTCCTCCCAGAAATGTCCGGGAACTTGCAGGTGCCTTGGTGGAAGAGTGAGGTAACATCTCACAGCAATAACTGGCAAATCTGGTGCAGTCCATGAGGAGGAGATGCACTGCAGTACTTAATGCATCTGGTGGCCACACCAGATACTGACTGTTACTTTTGGTTTTTGACCCTCACTTTGTTCAGGGACACATTATTCCATTTATGTTAGTCACATGTCTGTGGAACTTGTTCAGTTTACGTCTCAGTTGTTGAGTCTTGTTATGTTCATGCAAATATTTACACGTTTAGTTCCCGGCTGCGGCTCACTAAAGGACAGTTTGAAATGCGCTAATTTAAGATTTTAATTTTGCTTACAATGTGCGCATAAGCTTTAGTTGTTTTAACACACTAGCCTAAAATGCAATTTTTGAAAATGTTTTTTTTAGCTCAGACTATCTCGAGGCATACAATGCAGTGTACGCATAGCCTATAGGCCTAGTGTTTTTATTTTTTAAGATATATTTTTTAGGTATTCACATTTTGTTGTGTTAAAGCCTGAATTTTAAAATAGATTAAATTGAGATTGTGTGTCACTGCACACAATATCCCATAATGTCAAAGTGGAATTAGGTTTTTAGAAATGTTTACAAATTAATATAAAATAAAGTTGAAATGCCTTGAGTCAGTAAGTATTCAACCTCCTTTGAGAAATTAACTTTGTCCTGAATACAAAGTGTTGTTAGATTTTCCTCAAACATAACACATCACGGAGTACTGCTCTTGATATTATCAAGCGTGGTGGCTGCATCATGTTATGGGTGTGCTTGTCAACGTAATAGAGCTAAGCACAGACAAAATCCTAGAGGAAAATCTGGTATAGGGAAAGTAAAGGGGGGATACAGTGCCTTTCAAAAGTATTCATCCCCCTTGGCGTTTTTCCTATTTTGTTGCATTACAACCTGTAATTTAAATTGATTTTTATTTGGATTTCATGTAATAGACATACACAAAATAGTCCAAATTGGTGAAGTGAAATAAAATAAAAAATACTTATTTCAAAAAAAAAAATTGAAAACGGAAAAGTGGTGCGTGCATATGTATTCACCCCCTTTGCTATGAAGCCCCTAAATAAGATCTGGTGCAACCAATTACCTTCAGAAGTCACGTAATTAGTTAAATCAAATCAAATGTATTTATGTAGCCCTTCTTATATCAGCTGATATCTCAAAGTGCTGTACAGAAACCCAGCCTAAAACCCCAAACAGCAAGCAATGCAGGTGTAGAAGCACGGTGGCTAGGAAAAACTCCCTAGAAAGGCCAAAACCTAGGAAGAAACCTAGAGAGGAATCAGGCTATGAGGGGTGGCCAGTCCTCTTCTGGCTGTGCCGGGTGGAGATTATAACAGAACATGGCCAAGATGTTCACATGTTCATAAATGACCAGCATGGTCAAATAATAATAATCACAGTAGTTTGTCGAGGGTGCAACAAGTCAGCACCTCAAGAGTAAATGTCAGTTGGCTTTTCATAGCCGATCATTGAGAGTGTCTCTACCGCTCCTGCTGTCTCTAGAGAGTTGAAAACAGCAGGTCTGGGACAGGTAGCACGTCCGGTGAACAGGTCAGGGTTCCATAGCCGCAGGCAGAACAGTTGAAACTGGAGCAGCAGCACAGCCAGGTGGACTGGGGACAGCAAGGAGTCATCATGCCAGGTAGTCCTGAGGCATGGTCCTAGGGCTCAGGTCCTCCGAGAGAGAGAAAGAGAGAAATTCACATAGGACACTGGATAAGACAGGAGAAATACTCCAGATATAACAGACTAGCCCCCTGACACATAAACTACTGCAGCATAAATACTGGAGGCTGAGACAGGAAGGGTCAGGAGACAATGTGGCCCCATCCGATGATACCCCCGGACAGGGCCAAACAGGAAGGATATAACCCCACCCACTTTGCCAAAGCACAGCCCCCACACCACTAGAGGGATAGCTTCAACCACCAACTTACCATCCTGAGACAAGGCCGAGTATAGCCCACAAAGATCTCCGCCACGGCACAACCCAAGGGGGGGGGGCGCCAACCCAGACAGGAAGACCACGTCAGTGACTCAACCCACTCAAGTGACGCACCCCTCCTTGGGACGGCATTGAAGAGCACCAGTAAGCCAGTGACTCAGCCCCTGTAATAGGGTTAGAGGCAGAGAATCCCAGTGGAGAGAGGGGAACCGGCCAGGCAGAGACAGCAAGGGCGGTTCGTTGCTCCAGAGCCTTTTCGTTCACCTTCACACTCCTGGGCCAGACTACACTCAATCATAGGACCTACTGAAGAGATGAGTCTTCAGGAAAGACTTAAAGGTTGAGACCGAGTCTGCGTCTCTCACATGGGTAGGCAGACCATTCCATAAAAATGGAGCTCTATAGGAGAAAGCCCTGCCTCCAGCTGTTTGCTTAGAAATTCTAGGGACAATTTGGAGGCCTGCGTCTTGTGACCGCAGCGTATGTGTAGGTATGTACGGCAGGACCAAATCGGAAAGATAGGTAGGAGTAAGCCCATGTAATGCTTTGTAGGTTAGCAGTAAAACGTTGAAATCAGCCCTTGCCTTAACAGGAAGCCAGTGTAGGGAGGCTAGCACTGGAGTAATATGATCAAATATTTTGGTTCTAGTCAGGATTCTAGCAGCCGTATTTAGCTTATTCTGTGATTTATCCGGGTAGCCGGAAAGTAGAGCATTGCAGTAGTCTAACCTAGAAGTAACAAAAGCATGGATGAATTTTTCTGCATCATTTTTGGACAGAAAGTTTCTGATTTTTGCAATGTTACGTAGATGGAAAAAAGCTGTCCTTGAAACAGTCTTGATATGTTCGTCAAAAGAGAGATCAGGGTCCAGAGTAACACCGAGGTCCTTCAGTTTTATTTGAGACGTCTGTACAACCATCAAGATTAATTGTCAGATTCAACAGAAGATCTCTTTGTTTCTTGGGACCTAGAACAACCATCTCTGTTTTGTCCGAGTTTAAAAGTAGAATGTTTTCAGCTTTCCACTTCCTTATGTCTGAAACACAGGCTTCTAGCGAGGGCACTTTTGGAGCTTCACCATGTTTCATTGAAATGTACAGCTGTGTGTCATCCGCATAGCAGTGAAAGTTAACATTATGTTTTCGAATGACATCCCCAAGAGGTAAAATATATAGTGAAAACAATAGTGGTCCTAAAACGGAACCTTGAAGAACACTGAAATTTACAGTTGATTTGTCAGAGTACAAACCATTCACAGAGACAAACTGATATCTTTCCGACAGATAAGATCTAAACCAGGCCAGAACTTGTCCGTGTAGACCAATTTAGCCTCCCGGGTGGCGCAGTGGTCTAGGGCACTGCATCGCAGTGCTAGCTGCGCCACCAGAGTCTCTGGGTTCGCGCCCAGGCTCTGTCGCAGCCGGCCGCAACCGGGAGGTCCGTGGGGCGACGCACAATTGGCATAGCGTCGTCCGGGTTACGGAGGGTTTGGCCGGTAGGGATGTCCTTGTCTCAGTATGTAAAATGTAATAAAATGTATGCACTCTACTGTAAGTCGCTCTGGATAAGAGCGTCTGCTAAATGACTAAAATGTCCAAATGTAAATGTAAAATACCCCAAGAGACTTGCAGCTGTAATTGCTGCAGAAGGTGACTCTACAAAGTATTGACTTTGGAGGGGTGAATAGTTGTGCACGCTCAAGTTTTCTGTTTTTTTGTCTTATTTCTTGTTTCACAATAAAATATATTTTGTATCTTCAAAGTGGTAGGTATGTTGTGTAAATCAAATGATACAAACCCCTCAAAAAAATCTATTTTAATTCCAGGTTATAAGACAACAAAATAGGAAAAATGCCAAGGGGGGTGGATACTTTCGCAAGCCACTATACCTAGTCAGTTGTACAACTGTATGCATTCAACTGAATCAGAGAGGTGTGGGAGAGGTGAGAGGTGTTTCTTGACATCCATGTCTTCGGCGCCTGGGGAACAGTGGGTTAACTGCCTTGCTCAGGGGCAGAACAACAGATTTTTACCTTGTCAGCTCGGGGATTCGATCCAGCAACCTTTCGGTTACTGGCCCAGCGCTCTAACCACTAGTTTAGTCTGCTTTCCAACAGACACTGGGAGACAAATTCACCTTTCAGCAGGACAATAACCCAAAACACAAGGCCAAATATACACTGGAGTTGCTTACCAAGATGAGATTTGAATGTTCCTTAGTGGCCTATTTACAGTTTTGACTTAAGTCACCTTGAAAATCTATGGCAAGACTTGAAAGTGGATGTCTAGCAATGATCAACAACCAACTTGACAGAGCTTGAAGAATTTAAATAATAATATGCAAATATTGTACAATCCAGGTGTGCAAAGCTCTAAGACTTACCCAGAAAGACTCACAGCTGTAATCGCTGCCAAAGGTGATTGTAGCATGTATTGACTCAGGGGTGTGAATACTTTTGTAATTGAGATTTCTGTATTTCATTTTCCATAAATGTGCTCAAGTTTCTACAAACATGTTTTCACTTTGTCATTATGGGGTCGGTGGGAATTGTCAAAAAAAAAAAAGTAATCCCTTTTGAATTCCGGCTGTAACACAACAAAGTGTGGAATAAGTCAAGGGGTATGAATACTCTCTGAAGTCATTGTGCGTGTACCATTACACCCCTAGTGACTAGGGTTTGGTGTCAAGGACGGACTCTTTTGACAACTTCGATAAGAAAAGGTGGGTCCTCTTCAGACCGACAGCTCTCCCAACAAATCACGAGGCCAAAGTTTGCAAGCAAATCCTGTGCAGTGGTTTTAGTAAAGGTAGTTGATGCAACCTGGCCACTTGCAGAATGTACTATTAAACATAACCTCTGTGATCTCCATCTTGTTGTCTACTATTTAGTATTTTACTCAAGCGGATAAGGTAGTGACTTAGGCGGTAATGTAGTTCCTCTATGCCAAACTGACGTTCTATTGTGTACAGACGCCGGACGTGAGGAAATTGTGGGAGGCGACCCGGGTGTCTAGAGAGACCATAAGAAAACAGACAGAGGGATTACCAGAACACCAATAAGAAATCCTCATTTTTTTGTTTTCCGTTGCAAAACAAAGCCAGAACAAACTGGCTTTGGAACAGAAACAGAATCACATCTGCATGTTCTGCTCATCAGATGACCTGTACTGTAGTGCTGGCCTGTTCCCAAGTGTTTACAACAACAACCAACACATGTCAGCTTAAACTGACAGATTTTGACGTGGCGTGTCAATAGAAAGATAAAGCACCAGAGCGCTACTACTAGATGCTCCATCAAATCCCCCCAGAATATTCCAGCCAACCACAGCAGAGGAGAACTAGACTCGTTCATCAGATACACATTAAGTTATGGAAACTCTGTTTACCGGTATGCGTAAACCTCTGAGTGTCTATTGAACTCGAGGCGACCTCTTTTGGCTTGTTGCTCGCGGTTTGGTTTGATTGTCTACGAAATCATCTTTAATTGGCTCAAACAGCCCGGTTAATTATCTTGTGGCAGGAAGCAGAGGTGTAAAGACGGACCAAAGTAGTGGAACACGAAAGCACTCAACAGGATGGATTATCTGTTATCTTCTCTCTACCTCGCTGAACCTCGGCGCAGAAAAGTCTCCGAACCCCTGCCTATAAACCTGTAGATCAAGGCAGGTCTGGGTTGTATTACGCAGAAGCATAAAGCCTGTTGTGGTTGGTTGTAATATTTCAGGGGGGGGATTTCTCCAATAGACACAGGTCATGTCCACTGTATCAGTGAAAGAATGTTTTTTCATGATACTATTCTTTAAAAAAGTAGTAGGCTTTGTAATGTGCCGTGGAGAGAGATTGCAATGTTGTAAAGCCATTTGGACAGCTTATGTATAGTTAGATGTGCTTCATTACCCCATGGAACACCTTGCTGCTGTTGCTCATGCAGTCACATGCTAGCAGCCAGGATTTCCACGCTGGTGACTTTGATTTAAGTACACTTATTTGAAGAGGAACACATCCATCCCTATGTGATCATTTCATGTTTTCACCGGCCAGTTATAGATACGTGCCGTCTACTTTGAGAATGGGGATTGACCTCTGGGTTGTTAAGTCACTCTAATGCCCGCTTCATTCATTGATACAAGTGTTATTCTGCTTCCATGTCCATATATGGTATGGTTTCCCTGCCTGCTCTCTTGGCTGAGGCCCCTCACATTCCTTATAAGCTGCTGCTGTCTTTGGAGTCCTGCAATAGTTTTTTTCTCATTTAGTGATGTGTTGGGTTGTACATTTGAGTGGAGTGGGGGGGGGGGTGTAGATGAAATGAAAAGATTTGGCTGTTATCAATGATCTGTCCCCTTGGATGCCATTTTTCCTTGAGACTAAGGTTGGTTGGTGATGACTCTGGGAACTTGGTACTTGGAGGGAGGGAGGGGGAGCGAGAGACTTGAGTATGGTTTGTCCATTGTGAAGTCCATGCAACTTTAATACATGTGGGGATCAACACTCGTATAGTTAGAGCCCGGTAGATGGTTACTGTAGCCATGATGAACTTTTCGTTTTCAAAATTGCTGCTTTACGCTTCCCTGAAGTCTCTGGATACCATTTGTCTTGAACAGTATGTCATACATACTGTAGAAGCTAGTCTAAACAATTCACCTTTTGGTCTGGTTGGTGTAGGGAGAGGGGGGAGATGAGGGGAGGGTCATGTGCAAGGCTAGGTGAAGCAGAAGAGTTTGGTCAGCAGCAGCCATGTGACAAGATGCAGTCGAGCATCATGTGACATTTGGAAACCTGTAGCCTAATGATGTGTGTACTACTGTACATCAGGATTTTTTCTGACCCCTCACTTTCAATAGGTCTTCTCTGCATCTCTGTCACATCTGGATCTTTTAGCTTTTTTTGTATTTCTCTGTTCCTGTCTGTTAGTGGGATGAAGTAAGTTACCCAAGACACTGAGAAAACAAGACGCTGATCTAAGGCAAGTGTTGTGTTTTTCTCCATAACAGTTACAGTGCCTTCAGAAAGTATTCATACCCCTTGACTTATTCCACATTTTGTTGTTACAGCCTGAATTCAAAATGGATTAAAGATTATTTTTCTCTCCCATCTACACACAATACACCACAATGACAGTGAAACATGTTTTTTAGAAATGTTTGCACATTTGTTGAAAATGAAATAAAGAAATATCTAATTTACAATACTTTGTAGAAGCACCTTTGGTGGCGATTACAGCTTTGTCATCTTGGGTATGTCTAGCAGTTTTGCACATCTGGATTTGAGGAGTTTCTACCATTCTACTTTGCAGATGTTCTCAAGATATGTTAAGTTAGATGGGGAGTGGCGGTGAACAGCAATCTTTGATTGGGCCACGTAAAGGACTTTCACGTTCTTATTGTGAAACCATTCCAGTGTTGCTTTGGCTCTATGCTTTGGGTCATTGTCCTGTTCTGTTGGAATGTAAATCTTCACCCCAGTCTAAGGTCGTTTGCACTCTGAACCAGGATCGCACTCTGAACCAGGATCTCATTAAGGATTTGCCTGTATTTGACTCCTTTCAATTGTTCCCTCTATCCTTACCAATCTCCCTGTCCCTGGGAGACTAGTCAGGATCGAGGGAAAGATGAACGGAGCAAAGTACAGAAAGATCCTTGATGAAAACTTGCTCCATAGCGCTCAAGACTTCAGACTGGGGCGAAGGTTCACCTTCCAACCGGACAACGACACTCGGCACACAGCCAAGACAACGCAGGAGTGGCTTCGGGACAAGTTTCTGTATGTCCTTGAGAGGCCCAGCCGGAGCCCAGACTTGAACCCGATCGAACATCTCTGGAGAGACCTGAAAATAGCTGAGCAGCGACACTCCTCATCCAACCTGGCAGGTGAATGGGAGAAACTCCCCAAATACAGGTGAGCCAAGCTTGTAGCTTCATACCCAAGGAGAGTTGAGGCTGTAATCGCTGCCAAAGGTGCTTCAAGAAAGTATTGAGTAAAGGGTCTGAATATTTATGTAAATGTGATATTTTTTCATTTTAATTCTCATAAATGTGCTAAAATTTCTAAAAACCTATTTTTGCTTTGTCATTATGGGGTATTGTGTGTAGATTGATGAGTGACAAAAACCTATTTAATCCATTTCAGAATAAGGCTGTAACAAAATGTGGAAAAATTCAAGGGGTCTGAGTACTTTCCGAATGCACTGTCGATGGGTGAGAGAAAGATCTGTTTAATCCATTTTCTATTCAGGCCGTAACACAACAAAATGAGGAATAAGTCAAGAGGTATGAATTCTTTCTGAATCCACTGTAATCTTAAGATTTGGGAAGGGTAAGCTGACCCTAGATCTGTGTGTAAGGGTAGCATCCTAGTTACACCTAGTTACACTCTTTCTCTGCCTGGTTGCTAGTACTGTTGTAGCTGTTATTATGCTGGTTTTATTTCTTTCCATCTCGTTAATGCAGATCAATTTTCCTTACCACCACTGTTGCATTCTTCTCACTAGAAGGCCAGAGAATGCCAATTAGGATTTAACATGTTTGTTTTTATAGATAGATCAATTAGTTCAGCTATACATTTTTCTCAAACTTCCCCAGAAATAATTCCCCCTCAAGGAGGACGGAAGTTTATTCAGTGGTGGGAAAAGTACCCAATTTTTATACTTGAGTAAAAGTAAAGACACCTTAAAAGAAAATTACTCTCAAAAAAAAAAAAAAAGTGAAAGTGAAAGTCACCCAGTAATATACTACTTGAGTAAAACCAGACGACACGATATTCTTGTTTTTTTGTTAATTTCCGGATAGCCAGGGTCACAGTTCAACACTCAGACATAATTTACAAATTAATCATTTGTGTTTAGTGAGTCTGCCAGATCAGAGGCAGTAGGGATGACCAGGGATGCTCTCTTGATAAGTGTGTGAATTTGACAATTTTCCTGTCCTGCTAAGCATTCAAAATGTAACGAGTACTTTTGGGTGTCAGGGAAAATATAAGGAGTAAAAACTACATTATTTTCTTTAAGAATGTAGTGGAGTAAAAGTTTTCAAAAATACAGATACCCCAAAAAACAACTTAAGCCGTACTTAAGTAAAAATACTTTTAAGTACTTTACACCACTGAGTTTATTGAATTGAATGGTGCCGGACAAGATGGCTGACGTTTTACGTGCTCCTAACCAACTGTGTTATTTTGCTAGTTTTTTTGTGTTTAACTTATCAGTCTGACTTCATCAATAAGTGCATCGATGACATCGTCCCCACAGTGACTGTACGTACATACCCCAACCAGAAGCCATGGATTACAGGCAACATCCGCACTGAGCTAAACGGTAGAGCTGCGCTTTCAAGGAGCGGGACGCTAACCTGGACACTTATAAGAAATCCCGCTATGCCCTACGACGAACCATCAAACAGGCAAAGTGTCAATACAGGACTAAGATCGAATCGTACTACACCGGCTATTACAGACTACAAAGGGAAGCCCAGCCGAGAGCTGCCCAGTGACACGAGCCGACCAGACGAGCTAAATTACTTCTATGCAAGTAACACTGAAACATGCATGAGAGCATCAGCTATTCCGGATGACTGTGTGATCATGCTCTCCGATCTGAGTAAGACCTTTTAAACAAGTCAACACTGACATTTTCAACCTCTCCCTGTCTGAGTCTGTAATACCAATATGTTTCAAGCAGACAACATAGTCTCTGTGCCCAAGAACACTAAGGTAAGCTGCCTAAATGACTACCCAACCGTAGCACTCACGTCTGTAGCCATGAAATGCTTTGAAAGGCTGGTCATGGCTCACATCAACACCATTATCCCAGAAACCCTAGACCCACAACAATTTGCATACCGCCATAACAGATCCACAGATGTTGCGATCTCAATCGCACTCCACACTGCCCTTTCCCACCTGAACAACTATGTGAGAATGCTGTTCATTGACTACAGCTCAGCGTTCAACACCATAGTGCCCTTAAAGCTCATCACTAAGCTAAGGACCCTGGGACTAAACACCTCCCTCTGCAACTGGATCCTGGATTTCCTGACGAGCCACCCCCAGGTGGTAAGGGTAGGTAACGACACATCCGCCACGCTGATCCTCAACACGGGGGCCCCTCAGGGGTGCGTGCTCAGTCCCCTCCTGTACTCCCTGTTCACTCATGACTGCACGGCCAGGCTCAACTCCAACACCATCAAGTTTGCCGATGACACAACAGTAGTAGGCCTGATCACCGACAACGACGAGACAGCCTATAGGGGAGGAGGTCAGAGACCTGTCCGTGTGGTGCCAGGACAACAGCCTCTCTCTCAATGTGATCAAGACAAAGGAGATGATTGTGGACTACAGGAAAAGGAGGACCGAGCACACCCCCATTCTCATCACGGGGCTGTAGTGGAGCAGGTTGAGAGCTTCAAGTTCATTGGTGTCTACATCACCAACAAACGAACATGGTCCAAGCACACCGAGACAGTCGTGAAGAGGGCACGACAAAACCTATTCCCCCTCAGGAGACTGAAAAGATTCGGCTTTGGTCCTCAGATCCTCAAAAGGTTCTACAGCTGCACCATCGAGAGCATCCTGACTGGTTGCATCACTGCCTGGTATGGCAACTGCTCGGCCTCCGACCACAAGACACTACAAAGGGTAGTGCGTATGGCCCAGTACATCACTGGGGCCAAGCTTCCTGCCATCCAGGACCTCTATACCAGGCGGTGTCAGAGGAAGGCCCTAAAAGTTGTCAAAGACTCCAGCCATCCTAGTCATAGACTGTTCTCTCTGCTACCGCATGGCAAACGGTACCAGAGCGCCAAGTCTAGGTCCAAGAGGCTTTCTAAACAGCTTCTACCCCCAAGCCATAAGACTACTGAACATCTTATCAAATGGCTATCCAAACTATTTGCATTGTCCCCCCCCCTTTACACTGCTGCAACTCTGTTATCATCTATGCATAGTCACTTTAATAACTCTACCTAAATGTACATATTACCTCTATTACCTTGACTAACCGATGCCCCCGCACATTGACTCTGTATCGGTACCCCCTGTATATAGTCTCGCTACTGTTATTTTACTGCTGATCTTTAATTATGCTACTTTAATTTCTTATTCTTTTCTTATTCTTTTTTTTATTTTTATCCATTGTTGGTTAGGGGCTTGTACGTAAGCATTTCCCTGTTGTATTCCGCGCATGTGACAAATACGATTTGATTTATAATGGTCTCATTATTCCAATCATTCAAACCTTAATGTTCCATTTTTAGTCCTCATTCTTCATAGTAATCCATCATCGCTGTTGTATTATTCCAGTAAACTGTAAACTGCTGTTGGGCAATTCCATGGATAATAGTGACACTGAGACTCCGATTTTTCTCTTTTAAAATGTATGTCAATCTAAATCCAATGATTGCACAGTTAAACAAACCATACAACCCTATGCACAATTACTTTGAACAATTTACACAATAAATTTGACAAAAACACATTTAGTTGAAGAACAGTGCAGATGCAAAGTTTGCTAACAGAATGACTGCACCAGCAGCACAAACCGTCCTTCTGTTACCAAACTTTGCATCTGCACTGTTCTTCAACTAAATGTGTTTCTGTCAAATTTTCTGCAGAAATTGTCAAAAGTAGTCCTCGATTTGTTTAACTTTGCCATTATTGTTTTTTGTTTGACATAAATTTTCAAGTGAAAAATTGACTCAGTATCACTCTGTAACTGTGGAATTGCGCTGTAGGCCAATGTAGTTTTTTTCTTTCTCTGCTCTCCTCCCACTGTATTGTCTCTCTGGACACAATGTGAGCTTTGGAGGGCTGCAGCAGGTCAGAGGGCTGAATTACCCTGTGACAAGTGAGTGTCATTGAGATAATGGAAAGTTAATTTACTCAGATATGCAGTCTTATCACAAGGTTACTCCTAAATAGGGTGTCTGGTGAAATGGAGAGGGGGAGACAGAAACAGAGGGAGGGAGAGAGAGTGTGACACATTTTAGTGGATGTGGGAGTGTGGGGTGAGAGCAATGTGTCGCTCTGCCAGAGGGGGAGGGTAGGGCTGCTACGTTATGTCATCCCCTTTATTTTACAGCGAGCAAGTGGACAGGTCAGCTGCCATTGGCTGCACCTCCTCCACTTGGGCTGCCTTGCCTTTTTTAGCAGTCCCAAATCGAGCCATGAATTCCATGTGGCTGGCAGGGTGCCAGAGCGCAAGATTTGGAGACAGCAAATGGGAGATTATGAGGGGGACAGACGGCGACCAGTGTGGTTTGCTAGCTACAATGGGCACTCAAAGCAGAGCAGGGTCTGAACTAGTGGTGGGCTGCCAGTTGTCACCTTCATTTGTGATTTATTTAACCTCCCATGAAGATGGATTTAAACCATTTTTTAAAATTATTATTATTATATATTTTTTACATATTTGGACAAATGGATATTTGAGCTAAATTTCAACCACATTCATTGATAAAGGTAACCTAATTTAACAAATCACACAAACAAATGTAACTTTAAATATGTTACGCAATTAAAATAAACAAAAATGCAATTTCCTTATGTGGAAAAAGTTGGTAGACCCCCTACCTTTACCATATCATAAAATGGCTAAAATTAGAATCAGGTGTACCAAAGCAGGTGCAAATGATTAGAGAGTAACTTGGGGAGGGTCCAGCCTTCCATAAAGATTAGAAACTTGGTCTGGTTTTGGTCTTAACCATATGGGTGTGTGGTAACACATCATGCCAAGATCAAAAGACCTATCTGAGGCCCTCAGAAGAAAGATGATTGATGACCATGAGTCTAGGAAGCCATTCAAAGTACTTCATTCCACTGTCCAACAGCTCATCTTCAAATTGAGAAAATTACAGACCACTGGCAATCTACTTAGGACAGGTCGTCCCACCAAATTCAGCCCTAGAGCTGACCAAAAGATGTCAGCGAAGTCTTCAAGAACTCCAGGGTAACATCAAGGGATCTACATGCCTCTCTTGCCACAATCAATTTTGAGGTGCATGAGTCAAGGAGGAGACTGCACAAACTTAGCCTACATGAGAGGTCAGGAAGGAAGAAGCTTCTGCTCTCAAAAAATAATATCAAGACACGACTGATATTTGCCAGACAACACCTGGGTAAAGACCGAAACTACTGTACAGATGAGTCAAAGGTGGAGTTGTTTAGCCGCAATGCCAGATGCCATGTTTGTCGAAAACAAAACACTGCCTTTGAACAGAAGAACCTCATACCAACCGTGAAGCATGGAGGCGGTGGCATTATGGTTTGGGGCTGCTTTGTTGCCTCAGGGCCAACTTGCCATCATTGAGTCAACCATGAATTCAATATAGTACCAGAGAATTCTTGAGGAAAAGGTGAGGCCATCTGTCAAAAAGATCAAGCTGAACTTAACGATATGCTGTGGGGGGTCTTGAAGCGGGCCGTGCATGCGAGAAGGCCCTCAAACATGACACAGTTGAAGCAGTACTGTAAATAATGGGGGGAAAATTCCTCTGAGTTGATATGAGACTGATAGACAGTTACAAGAAACGGCTACATAGTTATTTCAGCCAAATGTTTTTTTTCCCGCACTATGAAATTGCATTTCTGTAGATTTTTTTATGAATAAATGATTGTAAAGTATAACCTTTTAGTGTCATTTTGTTAAATTAGGTTACCTTTATCTGTCAATAGTGTTGAAGTGAAGATTACATATCCACCTGTCCAAATATGTACCAACATTTTTTCCCAGGGAGTGTATGTACTTTTTAACATGACTGTATGTTAAGGACAGATGTTTTCTTCTGTATCGCCAGACTGAAGGAGCAACTTGAAAGCACTGTGGTTACCTACATTTTATACAATGCTAGCCTGGCTTGCAGCCTCAGAGCATACTGCTTTGGGGAGAGACTAATCATAACGTAAAATCAATGTCAGATTTTGATTGATATTTAGTTGAGAAACTTGGTATAATGTATTTTTTCCCCCAGTTGGTCTGAACCAAAAGTCAATGCAGGTATTACAGTTCAATCAACTTGTGGTTAGGAATTCAGAGCAAGAGAGGCAGAGGGAGACAGTCAAACAAACAGGTTTGAGGAACAATGATAAGTGGGCCATAGAGATAGCGTGGCTGGACTGACAGAGTATTACTGCCAGGTAACTGACGGCAATATCGGACTGACTTCTATTCGGTCCAGTGCCCCATTTTCTGTAAGATCTCAAGCAAAGTACAGTGGAAAAGGTGATTGCATCACATTGATAAGTGTCTTACATGGCTTACCGTGCCTTACAACATGGTGGGCTGTCCTATAGTAAATCATGTGCCGTCTACTGAAGCAGACATTTTAAATACTTTTTTCTTTTAGATTTTTTAAAATATTGTGGCAAATTAACTACTTCTATTTGAAGTATTTTCAAATAATTTACTATAAGTACTGTTTACAAATACATGTAAATTACCCCTAGGACCAAACAAACCTGGGTTCAAATGTATGGAGTTTTTAAATATTTGTATTTGAAAATACACGTCTGTGTATTTGAAAATACACGTCTGTGTATTTGAGTATTTTCAAATGCATGCCAATACTTTCCAAATACATTTCAATATGCATCTACTTGTATTTTCAAAAAACTTGTCCAAATACTTACTTCGAAATGTATATGAAAGTAATTGAAATACCCAAAATAGTTTTTCAATCAGCTGCCCCATGCTTCAGAAAAAGGAGGTGGACTCCTGCAAGATGGGCCATTCTGGTTCGAACAAGGCTTAACTACTGCTGCTGCTGAAGCACAATGTGTTTGGGTTTCAGAAGAATGCAGTCTTCTTTTCTTACCGCCACTGTCAGACCAAAGGGCTGTGACATAACGTCTGTTCAGGCTGTGGCCTGTGGCCTCCTGTCCTGTTGTCCCAGCTGGTGTGGAAAGGGTTAACTCTCCTCTAGGGTCGCTCAGGTTTCCTGCCTTCCCACCAGCTGTCTACTGCCCCCCTCAACTGTTTATACACCCACGCTCGTCCTCTTCCTGTCCCCTGCCCCAAACACGGCCCACATGGCCCTCCCTCCAGAATAACTCAGACATTCCTCACTCTCACTCCCTAGTCTGGCCGGCTAACAACTGCTCATAACCCTGCCACTTTCTCTTTTTAATCCCAGGCTAAAGCAGTATATTAGTTATTCAAAGCTTTTGATTAGCTCTAGTAGAGAAGATGCGCAACACACCTCCCACACACCCCCTCCCCCTATGCTGTTTAACTAGAGAGGGAAAGAACCTTGGACTAGTAGAGCTCTCTCTATCTTTCTCTGTGGATTAGACTTGTGATTCGGACACTGCTCTGCTTTGCATTTAATTGAGTTTATGTAGCTCCCTTCTGTTGGCAACCAGGAATACTAATTTGTCTTGTCTCTAAGGAACTTGTTTACAAATTATACATGTCTGCTGGTGGCCACTACTCCTACAGTGCATTCGGAAAGTATTCAGACCCCTTGACCTTTTCCACATTTTGTTACGTTGCAACCTTATAATAAAATTGATTAAATCGTTTCCCCCCCTCATCAATCTACACACAATACCCCATAATGACGAAGCAAAAACAGGGGTTTAGACATTTTCCAAATGTATTAAAAAAATACAGTACTTTGTTGAAGCATCTTTGGCAGTGATTACAGCCTCGAGCCTTCTTGGGTATGACGCTACAAGCTTCGCACACCTCCCGCCCACCAGGGGCAACAGGTAGCCTAGTGGTTAGAGCGTTGGACTAGTAACCGAAAGGTTGCAAGATCGAATCCCCGAGCTGACAAGGTAAAAATCTGTCGTTCTGCCCCTGAACAAGGCAGTTAACCCACTGTTCCTAGGCCGTCATTGAAAATAAGAATTTGTTCTTAATTGACTTGCCTAGTAAAATAAATAGTTATGGAATATCTCCCATTCTTCTCTGCAGATCCTCTCAAGTTCTGTCAGGTTGGATGGGGAGCGTTGCTGCACAGCTATTTTCAGGTTTCTCCAGAGATGTTCGATCAGGTTTAAGTCCGGGCTTTAGCTGGGCCACTCAAGCACGTGCAGAGACTTGTCCCGAAGCCACTCCTGCGTTGTCTTGGCTGTGTGCTTAGGGTCATTGTCCTTTTGGAAGGTGAACCTTCGCCCCAGTCTGAGGTCCTGAGCGCTCTGAGCGCCACCACCATGCTTCACCGCAGGGATGGTGCCAGGTTTCCTCTAGACGTGACGCAAGTTCATTCCTGGTTGTTCAGTTTGGCCAGGCCAGCTCTAGGAAGAGTCTTGGTGGTTCCAAACTTCTTCCATTTAAGAATGATGGAGGTCACTGTGTTCTGAATATTTATGTAAATATGGTATTTCTGTATTTAATATTTTTTTTATAGACATTTGCAAAGATTACTAAATTCTGTTTTTGCTTTGTCATTATGGGGTATTGTGTGTAGATTGAGTGGAAAAAAAGAAATGTAATCCATTTGAGGATAAGGCTGTAACGTAACAAAATACGGGAAAGGGAAGGGGTCTGAATACTTTACAAATGCACTGTATGTCATTTATTGAACCTCTGCAACTGGTGTTGGTGATAGCCCCAAAATAACCCCCTTTATTTTCCTGTCTGCAACTTGGTACTGTGTGTTTTTATGTTTTGAATGTGTGTATATTTATTTGTGTGTGTGTGTGTGTGCTTGCGTGTCCGCATGTGTGCCTCGCCCACATGCAGATGTGTGTGGGAGAGTGAAGGGCCTTATCAGTAAAGCCTCTGTAGTCCATGGGGCATCTAGTACCTCTAATCCACTCAGTCACATATAAAAACCAACAGGGGTCTTACTCAGGTTTGCCTTTGGCTGCTTCTGCACTGTTCACTACTCACTCACTATTAGGCCTACTCTGTAATTAATAGATTGAGTTGCGACTCGTATTTCTTCTGCGTTCAGCATGCAGTCTGCTCTGTCTTCCCTGTGTTCTGGTAGTCTGAGTACCAGTCTCTTTAGCTAACAGTCCACTGGTGTAGTTTACGGCAATACAGTTATCTTATTATTGATATCTACATAGCGCATTGATGTGAATCACACTGCTGCTCTCTCATTTAGCTATTTGTGCCTTACGGATTGTGGTTGTCGTGGATGGTTGTTCACAAATCTAGAGGTGTATTTGAACCCAGTAATGCTTGAATTCCAGAAGTTTAAGTTGCCTAGTTTGTTTTTGAAACCAGTGGACAGCCAGTGAAAATGTGCTCTTGCAACAGCTGTAAAGTGCCGATCCCAGCCTATGGAATAAAAGTGGGGCTTTTATTGTTCAATCTAATTCATGGTGATAAAAACAATAATCCACGGGTCTAATGGACACATGCTTAAACCTTGAATGAGTAGGTGTGTCCAAACTTTTGACTGGTACTGTATATATCCATTGATTCTTGAAGAATATAACTTCTAAATGCCTCATGAGCTTAGTTCAACTGTCACACTCCATGAGAACCCAACATATAAACTTGTTTTACTCCAATGTTTGTAAACGTTGTAAATGTAAACAAACACCCTATAGCCTCATAACATGGTTAAAACAATAATTTTTGATATCATGGATGGTCAGTCCTTGCATCCATAGCTCTGTCTATTAATCTTAGTGGTAAAGTTTTCTCCAGGCCCATCCCTCAGCTTTTTACCAAAACAGAGGCGGGTCGACCATTTCGTTATTGTTTCATCTGTGGATTGGCCCTTTAAACAACTGCATATTATCAATATATTAAAGTGTCGCCAACAAAAAGGTAAACAATAGGCCTGTAGCAAATGCCGAATTTGTCATTCATTTTTCACATGTAAATAACACTTTTCAGTAGTGCTCAAAGCATGCCATTCCATGAGCGCAGCATTTATTTTTCAACTCGAATCAATGAGCCCAATCAGTCCTCCATAACAACAAAATCATAAACAACAGAATAGGGCTGGCTAATAAGTCCTATGTTTTGGGGTCATGCTCAGGTAAAACAATTTGGCTAATCTATACTTCCATATTTCCAAGTCCTGTTCTTGAAGATCAAGGTGTATAACATTTATTGGAGTGACTGAAATTCTGATTTTTAATGTAAAGATATAATTTTATCGTATTATATGTAGTAGAAAGCGATGGGTTAGAAGAAGCCTACATAATCAACCCATAAAGTAATATGTAACATCCATATATGCCTAGCTATGTAAACTTTAACATTGATTTATCCTGCAATAGATGTTGTTCAATTGGTAACATACATTTTTGTCTTCTTCTAATGCCACTTAAGGGGAAAGTAATCTAAAAGTAACTGAATGTAATCAAGATTACGTTACTGAGTTTGCGGAATCCAAAAGTTACGTTACTGATTACATTTTTAGACAGGTAACTGTAACAGATTACATTTAGAAAGTAACTTACCCAACCCTGAACACACCACCCCATAATGTCAAAGTGGATTTAAACATTTATTTTTTATTTTTTACAAATGAATAAAAATGAAAAGCTGAAATGTCTTGAGTCTTCAACCCGTTTATTATGGCAAGCCTAAATAAGTACAGGAATAAAGATTTGCGTAACAAGTCACATAAATAGTGTTTAATGAAATAGTGTTTAACATGATTTTTGAATGACTACCTCATATCCGTACCACACACATGATCTCAGTCGCAGTGAATTTCAAACACAGATTTAACCACAAAGACCTGGGAGGTTTTCCAATGACTCACAAAGAAGGACATCTATTTGTAGATGGGTAAAAACAAAGAAAGAATACATTGAATATCTCTTTGAGCATGGTAAAGTTATTAATTACACTTTGGATGGTGTATCAATACACCCAGTCACTACAAAGTGACAGGCGTCCTTCCTAACTCAGTTGCCGGAGAGGAAGGCAACCACATAGGGATTTCACCATGAGGCCAACTTTAAAACAGTTACAGAGTTTAATGGCAGTGATAGGAGAAAACTGAGAATGGATCAACAACATTGCAGTTACTCCACAATACTAACCTAATTGAAGGGAGCCTGTACAGAATAAAAATATTCCAAAAACAATCCTGTTTGCTACAAGGCACTAAAGTAATATTACAAAAAATGTGGCAAAGCAATTCAGTTTTTGTCCTGAATACAAAGTGTTATGTTTGGGGCAAATCCAATGCAACGCATTACTGAGTACTACTCTACATATTTTCAAGAAGAAAGTGTTCAGACCACTTGACTTTCAACATTTTGTTACTTTACAGCCTTTTTCTAAAATGGATTAAATTACATGTTTTCCTCATCAATCTACACACAATATCCCATAATGACAAAGTGAAAACAGATTTTTAGAAAATCGAGGGAAAGATGAACGGAGAAAAGTACAGAGATCCTTGATGAAAACCTGCTCCAGTGCGCTCCTACGGTGCCTACTTTCTGAAGGCACCGTAGGAGCAAACCCAGCTTGAAATAAGCTATGTCTAGGGTTGCACATTTTGGGGAATATTCAGAGGTTGAAACTTTCCATAGGAATTAACGGGAATATATGGGAATTAACTGAAATTTATGCAAATGAATATTAAAGCCATTTAAATGTCATTTTTTTGCATTGAGTATATTTACCATATGGAGACAGACATAAACATTTGACCTTATCATAAGTGGACATAATTGCAAATGATTAAATCCTTCCAATAGAAGTAAAAAAAATAAAAAAATGTAGTTACGAATTGAACATTAATTAAATGAGTTGACTCTTCACATGGGATTTTTTTCACTGAACAACAAAAGGGAATATTGAATGATCCCCAATGATCCATCGCATTTCCCCAAAACGTTTTCAACATACATCTGTAAAATGATAGTCTAGAAACTGAGGCTTTGGTTGTCTTCCTCTCAGGCTTCCATGTCTTCTCCCTGGACCTCCTCAATGTCCACCTCTTGAACATCAGACTCTGAGGCCTCATCTTCACTGTCACTTTCCAACCTTGTTGAGGATGGCTCGCCTCAAATTTGCCCGGATGGCCACCATTTTTTCAACCCTTGCATTGGTCAGCCTGTTGCGTGCTTTGGTGTGTGTGTGTGTGTGTTCCCAAACAAGGACCAGTTGCGCTCTGAAGCGGCTGATGTTTGTGCGATTTGGAGGAAGATGGAGGCAACAGGGGAAAGAGCCTCAGATCCACAAAGTCCCTTCCATCAGGTGGCTGATGAGATATGTTGGCACGACTGCCATATTGCATCTCCATCCCAAAGTCCTTGCTTGGAAGAGTACTTCGCCAGACTGCCAAGAACCTTGCCCTCATTCAGGCCAAGGTGGCGAGACACAGTAGTGATGACACCATAGGCCTTGTTGATCTCTGCACCAGACAGGATGCTCTTGCCAGCATACTTGGGGTCCAACAAGTACGCTGCGGTCCGTATGGGCTTCAGGCACAAGTCTTCACGCTTTTTGATGTATTTCAGAACTGCAGTTTCCTCTGCTTGGAGCAACAGTGAAGTGGGCAGCGCAGTACAGATTTATTCTCTTACATCTGCAAGCAGAGTCTGAACATCAGACAGGATGGCATTGTCTCCCTCAATCTGTGCAATGGCTACTGCTATAGGTTTCAGGCTGCTTACCACTCTCTCCCAAAATACATCATCCAGGAGGATCCTCTTGATGGGGCTGTCCATATCGGCAGACTGTGATATGACCATATCTTTGAGAGACTCCTTCCCCTCCAGGAGACTGTCAAACATGATGACAACACCACCCCAATGGGTGTTGCTGGGCAGCTTCAATGTGGTGCTCGTATTCTTCTCACTTTGCTTGTTGAGGTAGATTGCTGCTATAACTTGATGACCCTTCACATACCAAACCACTTCCTTGGCTCTCTTGTAGAGTGTATCCATTGTTTTCAGTCCATGGTGTCCTTGAAGAGCAGATTCAATGCATGAGCAGCACAACCAATGGGTGTGATGTGAGGGTAGGACTCCTCCACTTTAGACCAAGCAGCCTTCATGTTCGAAGCATTGTCTGTCACAAGTGCAAATACCTTCTGTGGCCCAAGGTCATTGATGACTGCATTCAGCTCGTTTGCAATGTAGAGACCGGTGTGTCTGTTGTCCCTTGTGTCTGTGCTCCTGTAGAATACTGGTTGAGGGGTGGAGATGTAGTTGAACTGTTCCTTGCCCACGAACATTCGACCACCCATCAGAGATAATTGCAATACAGTCTGCTTTCTCAATGATTTGCTGGACCTTCACTTGAACTCTGTTGAACTCTGCATCCAGCAAATTAGTAGATAAAGCATGTCTGGTTGGAGGGGTGTATGCTGGGCAAAGAACATTCAGAAATCTCTTCCAATACACATTGCCTGTGAGCATCAGAGGTGAACCAGTTGCATACACTGCTCGAGCAAGACATTCATCAGCAATTCTCTGGCTACGTTCCTCCATTGAGTCAAAAAAACATCTGATTCCAGGAGGACCATGAGCTGTTGCTATCGATAAGGTGTCTGATTCATAATTTTCACCTCGAATAGAAGTAGAGGGACTTTTGTCAGAGGTTGCTTGTTGTGAGCGCTGAGGGAACTCTATGCACTTGGCTAGATGATTCTGCATCTTTGTTGCATTCTTCATATGATTTGGCACAGTATTTGCAAATGTGCACAGCTTTTCCTTCTACATTAGCTGCAGTGAAATGTCTCCACACATCAGATAGTGCCCGCGGCATTTTCCTGTAAAGATTAGAAGAAAAAAAACACATCAAATTCCATGTACAGATAAATAGTTAAGCAGTTAGATTAAACAACTCCTTTGTAAGATAAATGTTTTAAAATGAAACATGTATGGAAACAGGTGAATTAACACTCAGTTAGGAGGCTCAAGCAAGCTAAAACCCACATGGTAGCAAAAACTAACTAGCAGAAATTGTTAACATGTTAGAAATGATTTAAACACACTTTGCTGTAGGCTACTATTTACTTGTTAACAAAAAATAATGTATGTCATATCAAATACACTGCTCAAAAAAATAAAGGGAACACTTAAACAACACAATGTAACTCCAAGTCAATCACACTTCTATGAAATCAAACTGTCCACTTAGGAAGCAACACTGATTGACAATACATTTCACATGCTGTTGTGCAAATGGAATAGACAAAAGGTGGAAATTATAGGCAATTAGCAAGACACCCCCAAAAAAGGAGTGATTCTGCAGGTGGTGACCACAGACCACTTCTCAGTTCCTATGCTTCCTGGCTGATGTTTTGGTCACTTTTGAATGCTGGCGGTGCTCTCACTCTAGTGGTAGCATGAGACGGAGTCTACAACCCACACAAGTGGCTCAGGTAGTGCAGTTCATCCAGGATGGCACATCAATGCGAGCTGTGGCAAAAAGGTTTGCTGTGTCTGTCAGCGTAGTGTCCAGAGCATGGAGGCGCTACCAGGGGACAGGCCAGTACATCAGGAGACGTGGAGGAGGCCGTAGGAGGGCAACAACCCAGCAGCAGGACCGCTACCTCTGCCTTTGTGCAAGGAGGTGCACTGCCAGAGCCCTGCAAAATGACCTCCAGCAGGCCACAACTGTGCATGTGTCAGCATATGGTCTCACAAGGGGTCTGAGGATCTCATCTCGGTACCTAATGGCAGTCAGGCTACCTCTGGCGAGCACATGGAGGGCTGTGCGGCCCCACAAAGAAATGCCACCCCACACCATGACTGACCCACCGCCAAACCGGTCATGCTGGAGGATGTTGCAGGCAGCAGAACGTTCTCCACGGCGTCTCCAGACTCTGTCACGTCTGTCACATGTGCTCATGTGCTCAGTGTGAACCTGCTTTCATCTGTGAAGAGCACAGGGCGCCAGTGGCGAATTTGCCAATCTTGGTGTTCTCTGGCAAATGCCAAACGTCCTGCACGGTGCTGGGCTGTAAGCACAACCCCCACCTGTGGACGTCGGGCCCTCATACCACCCTCATGGAGTCTGTTTCTGACCGTTTGAGCAGACACATGCACATTTGTGGCCTGCTGGAGGTCATTTTGCAGGGCTCTGGCAGTGCACCTCCTGGCACAAAGGCGGAGGTAGCGGTCCTGCTGCTGGGTTGTTGCCCTCCTACGGCCTCCTCCACGTCTCCTGATGTACTGGCCTGTCCCCTGGTAGCGCCTCCATGCTCTGGACACTACGCTGACAGACACAGCAAACCTTTTTGCCACAGCTCGCATTGATGTGCCATCCTGGATGAACTGCACTACCTGAGCCACTTGTGTGGGTTGTAGACTCCGTCTCATGCTACCACTAGAGTGAGAGCACCGCCAGCATTCAAAAGTGACCAAAACATCAGCCAGGAAGCATAGGAACTGAGAAGTGGTCTGTGGTCACCACCTGCAGAATCACTCCTTTTTTGGGGGTGTCTTGCTAATTGCCTATAATTTCCACCTTTTGTCTATTCCATTTGCACAACAGCATGTGAAATGTATTGTCAATCAGTGTTGCTTCCTAAGTGGACAGTTTGATTTCATAGAAGTGTGATTGACTTGGAGTTACATTGTGTTGTTTAAGTGTTCCCTTTATTTTTTTGAGCAGTGTATATTCACCCCACCCAGTATTGTAATCAAAACTTACCAGAAAGCATGTAGTCCTTGGCTCAGACAGTGTAGTAGTGTGGGCTACTACACTACTACTAAAATTCCCGGAAATTTCCCAGAGTTTCCGACCCTTTGCAACCCGAGCTATGTCTCTCTCTCTCTGCCCTGTAATATACTAGCGTGCAGAGGGTGTACTTGTACATTTAGCTGCCTCAAGCTACAGAAACAGAAGATGGGCTCTGCCCTATGGACTGTTCTGGCTCCTCCAAGGCTACTTCTCTCTGTTGTTGATAGTTCACCTCAGCGGCCAACATGCACAACATTGCCTCTCCAGGCCGGAGGGTAGAACTGCCAAGGGAACTAACTAAGATGACTTGTTTGGAAACAATTACACTGAACAGAAATATAAATGCAACGTGCAACAATTTCTAAGATTTTACTTCAACCACGTACTGAATAAAAGGTCTGAATACTTATGTAAATGTAATATCAGTTTTTTATTTTTATACATTTGCAAAACTTTCTACAAACCGGACATGCTGTGGGGATGTTTATATACTCCATCACTCTCCTTCTTGGTCAAATAGCCCTTACACAGCCTCATTTTCCTGTTGAAATACAAATGATAGTCCCGCTAAGCGCGAACCAGATGGGATGGCGTATCACTGCAGAATGCTGTGGTAGCCATGCTGGTTACGTGTGCCTTGAATTCTAAATAAATCACTGACTGTGTCACCAGCAAAGCATCCCTACACCATCACACCTCCTCCCCAATGCTTCACAGTGGGAACCACACATGAGGAGATCATCCGTTCAGTTATTCTCACAAAGACACAGCGGTTAGAACCAAAAATCTCACATTTGGACTCATCAGACCAAAGGACAGATTTCCACTGGTCTAATGTCCATTGCTCGTGTTTCTTGGCCCAAGCAAGTCTCTTCTTCTTATTGATGTCCTTTAGTAGTGGTTTCTTTACAGCAATTCAGCCATGAAGGCCTGATTCACACAGTCTCCTCTGAACATTTGATGTTGAGATGTCTTACTGAACTCTGAAGCATTTATTTGGGCTGCAATTTCTGAGGCTGGTAACTCTAATTAACTTATCCTCTGCAGCAGAGGTAACTCTGGGTTTTCCTTTCCTGTGGCGGTCCCCTTGAGAGCCAGTTTCATCATAGTGCTTGATGGTTTTTGCAACTGCACTTTAAGAAACTTTAAAAGTAATTGAAATGTTCCAAATTGACTGACCTTCATGTCTTAAAGTTACTGTCGTTTCTCTTTGCTTATTTGAAATGTTCTTGCCATAATATGGACTTGGTCTTTTACCAAATAGGGCCATCTTCTGTATACCACCCCTACCTTGTCACAACACAACTGATTGGCTCAAACGCATTAAGAAGGAAAGAATTTCCACAAATGAACTTTTAACAAGGCACACCTGTTAATTGAAATGCATTCCAGGTGACTATCTCATGAAGCTGGTTGAGAGAATGCCAAGAGTGTGCAAAGCTGTCATCAAGGCAAAGGGTGGCTACTTTGAAGAATCACATATGAAATATATTTTGATTTGTTTAAAACTTTTTGGGGGGTTTACTACATGAGTCCATATGTGTTATTTCATAATTTTTATGTATTCACTATTATTCTACAATGTACAAAATAGTAAAAATAAAGAAAATAAGTAGGTGTGTCCAAACTTTGGACTGTGTGTGTGTGTGTGTGTGTGTGTGTACAGTCCGTTCAGAAAGTATTCAGACCCCTTTTTCCACATTGTTACGTTACAGCCATTTTCTAAAATGTATTAAATAGTTTTTCATCTCTCATCAATTGATACACAATACCCCATAATAACAAAGCAAAAACAGTTTTTGAATTTTTTGCAAATGTATTACAAATAAAAACTAAAATATCGCATTTACTTAAGTATTCAAAGCCTTTACTCAGTACTTTTAATCACCTTTTGGCAGCGATTACAGCCTTGAGTCTTCTTGGGTATGGCTACAACCATGGAACACCTGTATTTTGGGAGTTCCCATCTCTGCAGATCCTCTCAAGCTCTGTCAGGTTGGATGAGGAGCATTGCTGCACAGCTTTTTTCAGGTCACTCCAGAGATGTTCAAGTCCGGCCTCTGGCTGGGCCACTCAAGGACATTCGGAGACTTGTCCCGAAGCCAATCCTGAGTCGTCTTTGCTGTGTGCTTAGGGTCGTTGTCCTGTTGGAAGGTGAACTTTCGCCCCAGTCTGAGCACTTTGGAACAGGTTTTCATCAAGGATCTCTCTGTACTTTGCTCCGTTCATCTTTCCCTCGATCCTAACTAGTCTCACAGCCCCTGCAGCTGAAACATCCCCACAGCATGATGCTGCCACCACCATGCTTCACCGTAGGGATGGTGCCAGGTTTCCTCCAGATGTGACACTTGGCATTCAGGCCAAAATGTTCAATCTTGGTTTTGTCAGAACAGAGAATCTTGTCATGGTCTGAGTCCTTTAGGTGCCTTTTGGCAAACTCCAAGCGGGCTGTCGTGTCTTTTACTGAGAAGTGGCTTCCGTCTGGCCACTCTACCATAAAGGCCTGATTTGGTGGAGTGCTGCAGAGATGGTTGTCCTTCTGGAAGATGCTCCCATCTCCACAGAGGAACCCTGGAGCTCTGTCCGAGTGACCATTGGGTTGGTCACCTCCTTGACCAAGGCCCTTCTCACCCGATTTATCAATTTGGATGGAAGGCCAGCTCTAGGAAGAGTCTTGGTGTTTCCAAAATTCTTCCATTTAAGAATGAAGCAGGCCACTGTGTTCTTGGGGACCTTCTCCAGATCTGTGCCTCGACACAATCCTGTCTCACAGCTCCACGGACAATTCCTTCGACCTCATGGCTTGGTTTTTGCTCTGACATGCACTGTCAACTGTGGTTCCTTATATAGACAGGTGTGGGCCTTTCCAAATCATGTCCCAAACAATTGAATTTACCACAGGTTGACTCCAATTAAGTTGTTGAAACATCAAGGATGATCAATGGAAACAGGATGCACCTGAGCTCAATAGCAAAGAGTTTGAATACTTATGTAAATAAGGTATTTCTGTATTTAATTTTTTATACATTTGCAAACATTTCAGAAAACCTGTTTTCGCTTTGTCATAATGGGGTATTGTGTATAGATTGAGGGGAAA
This sequence comes from Salvelinus namaycush, assembly GCF_016432855.1. NCBI lineage: Eukaryota > Metazoa > Chordata > Actinopteri > Salmoniformes > Salmonidae > Salvelinus > Salvelinus namaycush. The sequence goes on along the minus strand of NC_052328.1, from coordinate 5,490,364 downwards.
ATTGATTTAATCAATTTTAGAATAAGGCTGTAACGTAACAAAATCTGGAAGAATGGAAGGGGTCTGAAATACCTTCTGAATGCACTGTATATGTATATGGAGGAAACTAGCTACCTGCTGAGAGTAAACCAATGGTAATTGCTTGGTTATGAACGTCCTCTCTACCCTACTGGCTCTAGTGAATGGTGCTGCCTTGGGGTAAGGTTTGTGGAATAAAATATTTATGTGACTCACTCAACATGATATGATTTGTTAGTCAATAAGTTGTTTTTAGTCCAGCGGATAAGAGCCCAAAAATCCCCCAAAATAATCAAATCTGTCTGAATGCATGAATCTTGCTATTTTGACAGCCACACTCATAATGCATATTGTTCGTCCTTCCCCAGGACCAGCTAAAGCCTGCGTTTACAGTGGCCAGCCTCCCGGGCACCACCAGTACCCACGCACCTACGGCCCCCACCACATCCACCACCATGCAGGTTAGCAGCGGGCCCTCCTTCCCCATCACCAACTACCTGGCACCCATCTCCGCTAGCAGCAACGTCAACGGCACAGTCCTCAAGACCACCGGTGCCTCCGGAGGGCAGGTCATGCAGCTGCCCAGCGGCTTTACCTTCATGTCAGGTACCTACAGCAGGAGAGACACTGGCCTTTATGCTATGCTATACTTTACTATAATATAATTAAGCAATAAGGCCTGAGTGGGTGTGGCAATTATAAACTGGGTGGTTTGAGCCCTGAATGCTGATTGGCTGACAGCTGTGGTATATCAGACCGTATACCACGGGTATGACAAAACATTTATTTTTACTGCTCTAATTACCTTGGTAACCAGTTTATAATAGCAATAAGGAACCTGGGGGGTTTGGCCTATATACCATGGCTAAGGGCTGTGTGCAGGAACTCTGCAATGCGTTGTGCGTGTTGGCCATATACCACACCCCCTCGTGCCTCATTGCTTAATTATACCACGGCTAAGGGCTGTTCTTAGCCACGATGTAAAGCGGGATACCTTATCGCCCCAACAATGGTATATGCATTGGTTGAAGCTCAATGTTAAATTCAAATCTCCCTACCATCATATCTAAGCCAATATGACACCATGTCGAGGAAATATCCAAAATCGACTTGATTGGAGGTACACAACAAATTCTCCGCCTCTCGTCATGATCCGTCCTGCCATTACTGAGAATCACTATACCAGATTTTTGACAGGGTCGATAGCATTAGGGTCATCAGACAATTGTTATGCCCAAACCTAGCTCAAATTCTAGAAGTGGGATTAAAACGAGGCTACAGCATCCATAAAGTGACAATTAGACTTGGATCCATTTTGACTGAATACTGTAACGACCCTGTGTTTATAAGCGCGGAAATCGACTCTGCCGCTAGAGCATGCTTTTGCGGCACAGTCGATAGCGCGCCGGACTTCGGGCTAGGAGGTCGAGGGTTCGAGACCTGCTCCCTGCTGTTTCATTACATTGGTGTCAGAAGTGGGATCCCACTTCTGACACCAATGTAATGAAACAGCAGGGAGCAGGTCTCGAACCCTCGACCTCCTAGCCCGAGGTCCGGCGCGCTATCGACTGTGCCGCAAAAGCATGCTCGCGCGGCAGAGTCGATTTCCGCGCTTATAAACCCAGGGTTGTTACACTACTCCCTCCTTTCAAAGAGCGCGTCCTCGCGCTAGCTTGCGACTTTACGTCTTACAGGAACGCGCTCACCGGCCAAGCACACGCACTGTCGTGGATGCGAGGTCCGATCACTTCCGACACCAATGTAATGAAACAGCAGGGAGCAGGTCTCGAACCCTCGACCTCCTAGCCCGAGGTCCGGCGCGCTATCGACTGTGCCGCAAAAGCATGCTCGCGCGGCAGAGTCGATTTCCGCGCTTATAAACCCAGGGTCGTTACAATACGTTTGTAGGTTCAACAGTTTTTATTAAATGTATAATTTTTCGCTCTCGTGGACATTTCAGACCAACAATGTGTCATTTTTTTGTAGCATTTCTGACAATGCTAACATATTTTCAGCCGGATCTCAGAGTTCTAAAACCGGGACCAACAACTCGGTTGCTGCACAACAGCCGCAGCTAGCTAGTAGCAGCTGTAGCTAGCTAACACCAGTAGAAGAGAAGCAAGCGACAAGCAAAGGAGACTAGATAGGTAGGTATATTTTGCAATGGAAGGTTTTTCATATGGCTGAAGTCATCTGTGTAAACTAAATCAGAGCACAAACAAATAAGCTAGCGAACGTCCTTGGCTGCTAGCCAGTAGTTACAAGCCAACGAAACTGTACTATAGCTGTATAGATCGTGCACCAACCACAACTCAATGTTGACAATATAGCCTAGCTAGCTATAGTACATTCTTCCATAATGTTTCGCTAGCTAAGTAAAGTTTATAGTCAACACCAAACACTTAACTTATAAAACATGGAATAGGCATTGCTCATCAAGCTACTCCGGCATGATACAGTCAAACTGGCTAGATAGCCTCCACTTTTCTGGGAAGGCTTTCCACTACTAATGTGGAAAAGCCTTCCCAGATTTGTCTGTTGGACTGCCAGATGGTGAAGTGTGATTCATCACTCCAGAACGCGTTTCCACTGTTCCAGAGTCCAATGGCGGCGAGCTTTACACCACTCCAGCCGACGCTTTGCATTATGCATGGTGATTTGTAGGCTCGTGTGCAGCTGCTCGGCCACGAAAACCCATTTCATGAAGCGCCCGACGAACAGTTCTTGTGCTGACGTTACTTCCAGAGGCAGTTTGTGACTCGGTAGTGAGTGTTGCAACCGAGGACAGACAATTTTTCTGCGCTTCAGCACTCGGCGTTCCCATTTTGTCAGCTTGTGTTGCCTACCACTTCACGATTGAGGCATTGTTGGTCCTAGACGTTTCCACTTCACAATAACAGCACTTACAGTTGACCGAGACAGCTCTAGCAGGGCATACATTTTGCAAACTGACTTGTTGGAAAGGTGGCATCCTATGATGGTGCCACATTGAAAGTCACTGAACTCCTCAGTGCGGGCTATTCTACTGCATGGCTGTGTGCTCGATGTTATACATCTGTCAGCAACGGGTGTGGTTTATTTTCCAAATGTTGAAGTTTGGTTCATTTTAGGTTCTGAATGAAAGGTGAAAAAAATGTATTTTAACGAACGTTGAAAATACGTATTTTCCGGATGTTGATATTGGGTTAATTTTCAGTTCTGAATGATGTTAAATACTTTCTCTAAATGTATTTTTTAAATATTTTTTTATACCACGTTTTCTCCCCAATTTCGTGGGATCCAATTGTCCCATCGCTGCAACTCCCGTACGGACTCAGGAGCGGCAAAGGTCGAGAGCCGTGCGTCCTCCAAAACACAACCCAGCCAAGCAGCACTGCTTCTTGACACACTGCTCGCTTAACCCGGAAGCCAGCCGCAATTTGTCGGAGGAAACACCGTACACCTGGCGATCGTGTCAGCGTGCATTGTGCCCGGCCCGCCACAGGAGTCGCTATTGCACGATGGGACAAGAACATCCCTGCCGGCCAAACCCTCCTCTAACCCGGATGACGCTGGGCCAATTGTGCACTGCCCCATGGGTCTCCCCATGCGGCTGGCTGTGACAGAGCCTGGACTCGAACCAGGATCTCTGGTGGCACAGCTAGCACTGCGATGCAGTGCCTAACACGGAACCCAAACCGGCTGCGTGCGTGCGCCATTGTGCATAAATGTATTTTGTCCCCCCACACCAAACGCGATCACGACACGCAGGTTAAAATATAAAAACAAACTCTGAACCAATTATATTAATTTGAGGACCGGTCGAAAAGCATTAAACATCTATGGCAATTTAGCTAGTTAGCTTGCACTTGCTAGCTAATTTGTCCTATTTAGCTAGCTTGCTGTTGCTAGCTAATTTGTCCTGGGATATAAACATTGAGTTGTTATTTTACCTGAAATGCACAAAGGTCCTCTACTCTGCCAATTAATTCACACATAAAACGGTGAACCAAATCGTTTCTAGTTATCTCTAATCCTTCCAGGCTTTTTCTTCTCTTGACTTTATATTGCAATTGGCAACTTTCATAAATTAGGTGCATTACCGCCACTGACCTCGTTCGTCTTTCAGTCACCCACGTAGGTATAACCAATGAGGAGATGGCACGTGGGTACCTGCTTCTATAAACCACTGAGGAGATGAGAGAGGCAGGACTTGCAGCGCGATCTGCGTCAGAAATAGAACTGATTTCTATTTTAGCCCTTGGCAACGCAGACGCTCGTTGGCGCGCGCGAGCAGTGTGGGTGCAATAATTGAATAACATAGATTTCAAAATGTATTTTGCAACGCTCGCGCACGCAACGCGAGCGGTATGGTCAGCCTGTTAGACCACTGCACCACTTGGGAGGCCTTTCTAAATGTTTTTACTGTAATGTACTGCACTCTGCTGTGCTCTACTGCAGTGGTTCTCAAACTTCTCCTCGGGGACCCTAATCGTTTCTTTTTTTTTTTTGTACCTCTGAACTAGCTATTCAAGAACTTGAGGATTTAGTACACCTGATTCAACTTGTCAACTATCTCTGGAATAGATCAATTACATGGAACTGCCTGGGGTCCCCATGGAGAGTTTTAAGAACCACTATTCTACTCTACTACGCTGTGCTGTCCAAACATGGATGTCTATGATTGGTTCAGATTTGGTCCAGTCCGGACGAGACCAAGTCTGAACCAAACATTGTTTGGATCAAATCAAGGCCATTCCGGATCAGACCAAATCTGAACAAAACATAGACATCTAGGATTGGTTCAGATTTGGTCCGGACCAGAACAAAAATAAACATCCGTGGATGAGATTCCCTAAAAACGGGTTAGGAGAACATACGCAGCAGGTTAGAATTAACACGGCAGGTTAGGCGAATTGGGTTTAGCGAAAATGCTCTCTATTGATATTCACACCCTCCCCTCTTTAAAGGGAGAATCCATATGTTTTGCATAAATGCAAATAGCCATGTCTATGAAGTAATAGCCAGGGCCCGTTTTCACGATAGCGATGGAACTTAAGGTTACGAGTGTGTTAACGATGCATTGTTTCTATGAAGGCCGTAAAAATCACATGCGTTTCCCAAAACATCACGTAGGGAGAACCTTCAGTAAGTGCGTGGATAGAGCATATGTCGATACTGATAGGATCGAAAGAAAGGCGGCACTGCTCTTGGATCCATTCAAATGTTACCTTAACATTCAATTCTGACAATGGATCAGCTCCTAGAAATAAATTATCACCTTCAGAAAGTATTCATACCCCTTGACGTATTCCACATTTTGTGTTACAGCCTGAATTCATAAATGGATTTAATTTGTTGTTTCTCACCCATCTACACACACTACCACATAATGACAAAGTTAAAACATGTTTTTTGAATTATTTTGCTAATTTATTTAAAATGAAATACAGAAATATCTTATTTACATAAGTATTCACACCCCTGAGTCAATACTAATGTATTGCCTTTTGCAGCGATTACAGCTGTGAATCTGGGTAATTCTCTTAGCTTTGCACACCTGAGTTGTACAGTATTTGCACGTCATTATTTACAACATTCTTCAAGCTCTGTGAAGTTAGTTGTTGATCATTGTTAGAAAGCCATTTAAGTCTTGCCATAGATCTGAAAGCTGATTTAAGCCAAAACTGTTACCAGGCCACTCAGGAACATTCAATGTCATCTTGGTCAGCAACTTGTGTATATTTGGCCATGTTTTAGGTTACTGTCCTGCTGAAAGGTGCATTTGTCTTGCAGTATCTGTTGGAAAACCGACTAAACCAGGTTTTCCTCTACGATTTTGCCTGTGCTTAGCTCTATTCCATTTATTTTTATCCTGGAAAAACTCCCTAGTCCTTGTCGATGACAAGCATACCCATAACATGATGCAGCCGCTGCCATCCTTGAAATTATTAAGAGTGGCACTCAGTGACGTGTTGTATTGGATTTGCCCCCAACATAACGTTTTGTATTCAGGACAAAAAGTTAATTTCTTTGCCAAATTTTTTGCAGTTTTACTTTAGTGCCTTATTGCAAACAGGATGCATGTTTTGGAATATTTTTTATTCTGTACAGGTTTCCTTCTTTCCAATCTGTCATTTAGGTTAGTATTGTGGAGTAACTACAGTATTGTTGATCCATCCTCTGTTTTGTCACAGCCATTAAACTCTAACTGTTTTAAAGGTGGAATATGGAGAAATCGCTTTGCCATTTCCTGGTTGCTAAAATTCGAATATTGGCCTAATTTCAGTTTGTGACAAAACAAGCAAGTATGGTGTAGGGAATCATTGTCCCATGTAAACCGCTGTGAAATATATTTCATTTGTTTTTGTCTTACTGTGTGTAGTATTAGTGTTGTATTTTGAGATGGGTTTGAATAAGCTAAGTAGCCAATATGCAGAGGGTAGCATAATTTGTTTGATTCTCTGTAATAATGTTATGGGAACAATAATGCATTTTATTTTGTAAAGTGGTTTCTTGCATCAAACAACAACATTTTCAGTCACCTCCTTGTCTGAAGGACAAGTAGATAAACAGGTTAATGTCAAGACCTGCATGTTTTTTCTTTTCTTCAAAAGTCTCATGGAATGTAGGTATACATTTAACACCACACATTGGCTGCTACTGTAGGCTGAATGATAGAACAGCTTTTTCCGTGTTAAAATGTTATGGGATGCATTTTATCCATAGTTTTTTTTTTAATGGTAGGCCACTCTGGTAGGCCTACATTATGATCAAATAACCACAATAGCCTACTGTTAAAACTAACTTTAAAAATAATAATACTACTAACCCAATCCTCTTCGGGGGACACATTTTTGTAAAAATGAAGAGAAAACACCTAAATAATATCACAAGACCAGTCCTTTTTTTTAATGTTCATTACATGCAAGACATATTTCATGTAGTCCTCATTATATCCTGTTGTATTCCGACAAAAAAAAGGTAGAAGGAAAAAGGAACATAGATTCTTATGGCCGCTAATGACTGCAAGTAAAAATATGTCTTAGGCATCACACTGCCCATAAAGGAATACCCAAGTTTAACTTACAATCGACTCTGACACAGCCATGGCACGATAGCCAAGAACACATGCAGTACTGACAATCCAGAGTGAGTAAACCTGTAAAACCAACCCATACACATTTAGTTTTTATTCCAGGGTCGTTGCTCTATCACCTCGGCTGTTTTACACATAGGCCTATAACATTAGGATCAAGAATATAAAAGGTAGCATTAATAGCTTATATAATATACCTTTCTCTCACTTACAGAAGTGCTTCCATAAGCCAGTTATTGTAATGTGCTACCGGTAACTTTAATCACTTTATCCCAGTGTTAACCAGCCCGCCACACACTAGAGACAACAACCCTGTTGACAATACCTAATCTATTTGCTGGTGTGTATCCGAACAATAATCATCATTTACATTTTTTACATTGAGATTTATTTTTTAAATGTAAAAGGGTAATAACACCAATTATTCTAGGATCATATAGGCCTATTCCAATAAATAACCTAGGCAGGTTTTTCATTATATAATCCTTTGTCCTAGCCCTATAATACATTTAATCATATTTATTAAGTTTTATCTTAAACGCGATTTTTACCTTGTCAGCTCGGGGATTCGATCCAGCAACTTTTCGGTTACTGGCCCAACGCCCTATATATAACAGCTTTTAAGTCATAGTATACCCGACCTCTACAATTAGGCCATGTATCATATCAAACTAAAAAAACAACCTTGGTATTTCTAATGTATAATCTTCAAATTAAAAAAATACAAATTCATAAAGAAAAAAGGTAATCCTTACCCATCTTCGCCTTCCCCTAAATCTAAACCGGATATTACGTACATATAGTCCAAAATTCCATATTGCCTAAATAGAAAAAGGCTAAGTTCATCATACCCATTCTGCATTACCATAAATCCAACTTTATTTGAAGTCCACATAGTCCACGTTTCCATACTGCATGAATAAACATAAAAAAATAAGTTGTTCATGTAAAAATGTTTTGGGTAAAAAACAAATGAATCCATATTTGTACTGTGTAATGCAGTGTAAATATGTATTGGGACTACTTCAACAACAGGAGGTAGCTATCACTCACAGCCACGTTGTAATCTTTGAGTCCTTGAACATTTGGTTGTTTACATAATTTATCGACCACTAGACGAATTTCTCTGCTTGGAGCCTTTTGAAATTGGGGTGCAGGGCACGTCGTCTGCACTATTTCATGGGGAAATTGTTAATGAATAGAGAATGGGGTGTTCTTCAATTCCCTACCCTGTTGTAACAAGGCAATTTTCATTTTGTAGTGGGTTAGCATAACTACGATCGGACGGGACCTTCCCTCTGCTCTGCCACCGAAACGATGTGCCCTTTTGAAAATCAATTGTTTCCTCCTGTTCGTCCATCATTTTGAGATTACGTTTCATGAACACTTTTACTTTTTCTTCCGTTGACTGATATTTTTCGTTTTCATCCTCCTTTATTCCCATTATAACAATATCATTTTTCATACTTCTGCACTTTAGATCAAGTAATTCGGCTTTCATTGTTTTATTTTCATACCGTAGCCTAGGGAGTCCACGGTAGTTTTCAATGTCTTATTTTCCGCTCATATTTCTTCCATTTTATTACTGTAATCCATTCCTGTTTTTAAGACCTCAACCTCCCCCAGTAGCCCAGGTAATATAACCAGTTTTTTAACTGTTCGCTCATACTTGTAAGCAATGCTCTATCTTCTGGAGACATAGTTATAAAAACGACCCCCTCCGATGTTACATTTTGAATCTTAGACGGCGGCTTCCCTTCAGTTTCGCTCGCAGAACTCGAGGAAAGGTCTTCTCTTGTTCGCTTCGATGTATCCGTTTCTTTTTCGAGCATATCAAAATGCTGCTCAATAAATAGTTATAGATTCTTTATATTATCCAGAATGCTTGTTTCGTAGTTATCAGCTAATCCTACATTTTTGTGATGAACTAATGGGACAAGTGCCTACAACGCTGGCGTGGGTACAGCCTCAGTGTTCACAGTAAACGCGAGCTGGAAGTTGCACAGAATTTTCACAACATTCAAGTTTGGGCCTAGCAGACCTGTTTGGTTCTAGGGTATTTGTAAAGTATTTGAAAATAGTTTATAATAGTGTAATGAAACAGGGAGGGAGCAAGTCTCGAACCCTCGACCTCCTAGCCCGAGGTCCGGCGCGCTATCGACTGTGCCGCAAAAGCATGCTCCGGCGGCAGAGTCGATTTCCGCGCTTATAAACCCAGGGTCGTTACAATAGTATTTGAAATTATTTAAATACTTTCAAATACTTCAAATCGTATTTGTTGATTTGGTTATTATTAAAAAAATATATATAATTTGAAAAAAAAGCTAAAATATTCAAATACAAATACTTGATTAAGCATGTATTTGAACCCAGATCTGGTCCGTCAACATGATTTCAATTTGAATCATCTTGCCACGACGTCGAGGTGGTTCGTGGCAGTAGCGTGACTTGGTCTCCACTTAAACAGCTGTTTATATTTTGCCGCGTTTCACATCTCCAGGAAGCCCTTTCAGCTTGGTTATATTTGACATGAATTACAAAGCCCCAGTATCCACGAAGGAAACATCTACATCCAATGTGCTCATGCCTTTGATTTTCATTGTAGGAGAGGAATAATTAGGAGGTCCAACACAATGGCCATCCCCTAGTCTGCTGCTGGTCTCTGCCTATAATTGGTCATGAATATTCAGTGAAGATTAGGCAGTTCAATTCTGAAATTATCATTTCTTTTTAATTCATGGAGCCCCTGCTCAGATGGAGTGTTTTGGAGCCAGATGTGCCCCTTGTAATAGGATTTGCTATCTATCTGGATCTGGGGCTCCCAAGTGGCACAGTCATTGTAAATAAGAATTTGTTCTTAACTGACTTGCCTAGTTAAATAAAATAAAACATCTGTAGGTAGCCCACCAACCACAAGGAAGGCATTTGTACATGTTTTGCATTTTGAAATCTGTGTAATTTAAGATGGCTATCGTGATTCCTCAATATTTTTTTCCGAACGGGGTCTTAGCGTATATTTGCGTTGCCATAAATAATTGTATTGCTCTGACTGGAATATTGATATTAAACGAGATCAAATTAGTACAGGAGGTCCAGGTCTACTAGTAAAAATGGCCATCATTTTAAGGCATGAAATGGTAGCTGCTGTTACAGCCATGTAATACTGGGTAATAACCACCTTAAAGCTTAAGAAGTCTTAGTTTGATTGAAATAAAGGTTTAAAAAAAAAAAAAGTTAATGTAGTGGTGCAATCACTGACATTCTAAAGTATTACCCTTGTTGTGATGTCTGCTTGTAGTGATAGTTTGGCTAACCAACTGAGTAGCGCAGAGATGTTGTTCTGGGTCCCGAGGTAGAAGATCTTTCTCTCCCGCTCCCTTTCTCTCCCATTATGACAGCAGGCTGAATCACTCACTCACTCACTCACTCACTCACTCACTCACTCACTCACTCACTCATCCTTTTCCCCCCTCCTGCAGCAGGCACTCCTCTCCCTCCCGGCACCCCCACCATTCCGCTCAGCCAGCTGCACCAGCACTCCCTGGCCATCCCGGGACAGCGGGGCCAGAAGCTCACTGCATCACAACTGACACAGCAGGGCCAGCAGGCCGTCTTCCGATTCCCCGCTGCAGTCTCCCTAGGTCAGTCTGTCGGGAGCAAGAGACTAGTCTGTGTCTGTTGAGAGACTAGTTTGTCTGTAGGTTGACAGAGACAAGTTTTCCCCTTCCTATATTAATGGGTAAGCGGGCATCCCGGAGCTCTGTAACAGAAGTCCCTGCCCCCAGTTGTGTTTTTTGAGATTCGCAGGATGATAAGGTCGGTGTCATGTGGGCTTTATAAAACACATTTGATTTGAAATGTTATTGGGTATAGGCCTTGCTACATATTTCCGTAAAGAACTGGTATTCAATGTTTTAGTGGTGTGGATGTAGTTAGTCATGGTCTGATTTGTGCTCCGGGAAAAAAGAGGGAAACTTGTCTGTCTGTGGCTGCAGAGGGGGATGTACAGTCGTGGCCAAACGTTTTGAGAATGACACAAATATTAATTTCCACAAAGTTTGCTGCTTCAGTGTCTTTAAATATTTTTGTCAGATGTTACTGTGGAATACTGAAGTATAATTACAAGCTTTTCATAAGTGTCAAAGGCTTTTATTGACAATTACATGAAGTTGATGCAAAGAGTCAATATTTGCAGTGCTGACCCTTCTTTTTCAAGACTTCTGCAATCCGCCCTGGCATGCTGTCATTTAACTTCTGGGCCACATCCTGACTGATGGCAGCCCATTCTTGCATAATAAATGCTTGGAGTTTGTCAGAGTTTGTGGGTTTTGTTTGTCCACCCGCCTCTTGAGGATTGACCACAAGTTCTCAATGGGATTAAGGTCTGGGGAGTTTCCTGGCCATGGACCCAAAATATCAATGTTTTGTTCCCCGAGCCACTTAGTTATCACTTTTGCCTTATGGCAAGGTGCTCCATCATGCTGGAAAAGGCATTGTTTGTCACCAAACTGTTCCCGGATGGATGGGAGAAGTTGCTCTCTGAGGATGTGTTGGTACTATTCTTTATTCCATTCTGTGTTCTTAGGCAAAATTGTGAGTGAGCCCACTCCCTTGGCTGAGAAGCAACCCCACACATGAATGGTCTCAGGATGCTTTACTGTTGGCATGACACAGGACTGATGGTAGCACTCACCTTGTCTTCTCCGGACAAGCTTTTTTCCGGATGCCCCAAACAATCGGAAAGGGGATTCATCAGAGAAAATGACTTTACCCCAGTCCTCAGCAGTCCAATCCCTGTACATTTAGCAGAATATCAGTCTGTCCCTGATGTTTTTCCTGGAGAGAAGTGTCTTCTTTGCTGCCCTTCTTGACACCAGGCCATCCTCCAAAAGTATTTGCCTCACTGTGTGTGCAGATGCACTCACACCTGCCTGCTGCCATTCCTGAGCAAGCTCTGTACTGGTGGTGCCCCGATCCCGCAGCTGAATCAACTTTAGGAGACGGTCCTGGCGCTTGCTGGACTTTCTTGGGCGCCCTGAAGCCTTCTTCACAACAATTGAACCTCTCTCCTTGAAGTTCTTGATGATCCGATAAATGGTTGATTTACTGGCAGCAATATCCTTGCCTGTGAAGCTCATTTTGTGCAAAGCAATGATGACGGCGCATGTTTCCTTGCAGGTAACCATGGTTGACAGAGGAAGAACAATGATTCCAAGCACCACCCTCCTTTTGAAGCTTCCAGTCTGTTATTTGAACTCAATCAGCATGACAGAGTGATCTCCAGCCTTGTCCTCATCAACACTCACACCTGTGTTAACGAGAGAATCACTGACATGATGTCAGCTGGTCCTTTTGTGGCAGGGCTGAAATGCAGTGGAAATGTTTTTTGGGGATTCAGCTCATTTGCATGGCAAAGAGGGACTTTGCAATTAATTGCAATTCATCTGATCACTCTTCATAACATTCTTAGATTATATGCACATTGCCATCATACAAACTGAGGCAGCAGACTTTGTGAAAATTTATATTTGTGTCATTCTCAAAACTTTTCGCCACGACTGTACAAGGAATAACAGGCATGAGGCAGGCATGAACTTTAGTTGACTGTACGTAGGTGTATGAAACCATGTCCAAAACTGTATGGGGCAAACTAATATTCCTACCATTTATAAGAGTTCTGACAGTAAGATTATAATAGTGTACAGGTGAGTGATCAGCTGTTTTGTGTTGCCTGTTCCCCTCCAGGGGGAGGGATGACCCAGCAGCTGCAGGCCATCCAGGTGCACCCCACCTCACACACCAACGACAGCAGCTCGGAGATCTCCCAGACCTCGACTGTCTCCTCTGGTAACTCTCCTCTGTCTAACACAGGGCTGTACAACCCTGGTTATGTGTGATAAGCTCTATCCAGAGTCTAACTTATCTCTCTTGAGTGAGCTGAGTGGGTGGAAGGTTGTAGTCTACAATACTGAGGGGTCAACTTTAGTTGAACAGAATTTACTTTTCCCTCAGTGATACAGTGCCATCTGGTGGGCAATGTCTCTTCTAAACTTCTCACTTTGTCTCATACACTAATATCTTTTCCCCACTCCCCCAGCGACCATTGTCACGTCGTCTGTGCCCACGTCCATGGCGGGGCACATGATGTACACCAGCCCCCACACAGTGATGTACGCCTCCAGCCCCTCGGCCATGCAGGTGTCCCACGGACAGGGCCAGGACACAGGTGAGACCACGCTTGACTACAGTAGGCTACGCTGGGACACAGGTGAGACTACACTGGCTGTGGGTTAATGGGGGAGGTTGATTGATGTATGATTCAGACCTCAGTTCAATTAGTATTTTTTTTCTTTCCATTTTTTTTTTAGCTGGGTGTATTGAGCTTGAAATGCTATGAAATGCTCAAAAACTTGCAACCTATCCTATCTGGCATTCCAGGCAGGCTTAATCAAATGCTCAAAGGATGAAAACGCATACTGTTTGAACCCAGGTCTGGTATGAATATAGCTACGCAGTCGGGAGGTTGACTATGACAGGCTAGTGGGTTTGACCCCGACCCCAAAGTGGGGTGGTATAGCCTACACAGCATGCACGTAGTCTCTGTATATATTCAGTGGTAAAATGTTAGTTTAGATGAGAGGGCTGTGTTCTTCATGTTTGTATGTGTCCGTCTCTCTCTGGCTAGGTGCTGTCCCTCAGGTATTCCTTACGGCACCCTCAGGCACCATGCAGATCCCTGTTTCTGCAGTGCAGCTACACCCAGTACGGCAAGACCTACATTTTACAAGTGAAACTCTCATATTCTCTCTGCAACCAGCATGCCACTGACCTGCACTAATGCATCCGGACAGAGCACTGTTTATCACTGTGGAGGGGTAGGGTTTGGTCTGCCTCCTGTACTGTTACTGTATGTGGATGATCTACTCCTATGACATTTGGGGCTCCAGAGTGGTGCAGCAGTCTAAGGCACTGCATCTCAGTGCTAGAGGCGTCACAGACCCTGGTTCGATCCCGGGCTGTATCACAACAGGCTGTGATCGGGAGTCCCATAGGGCGGCGCACAATTGGCCCAGTGTCGTCAGGGTTAGGGGAGGGTTTGGCCTGGGGTAGGCTGTCATTGTAAAATAAGAACTTGTTCTTAACTGACTTGCCTAGTTAAACAAACATTAAATAAAATAAAAAATAATGTTTGGACAACACTGCACGGAACATTATTGAAAGATATATGTTCTTTGGAAGACTTTTTATTTTTTTATTGAGAAAGTCATTCAAAGTCAGGCAAGATTGAGATTTAAATAGATTGGCTTTTTATGTGAGTGAATGACTAAAGTTTAGGAACAGAATATAAACCATTGTGTTTCACAGAGCCTTAGTTGGAGTACAATAGCTACAGTACACTATAACAACACAAATGACCAAACTCATGCAAAGTGATGCTTTTAGAAAAAGCTTTCTTATCAAAAAGAGAGGATTTAAGTTAATCAATTTAATGTCAATAATTTTGTGCTTAGGCAGCAGGTTAGGGTCAATTCCAGTCAATTCAGGAAGTACACAAAAATTCAAATTCTCTTCAATGCTTTTCAATTAGGAGCATTTTGAATTTGAATTTGGTTTACTTCCTGAATTGCCTGGAATTGAAATGGAATTGACCCCAACCCTGTTAGGCAGGTGTATTGTCTGGCAATTTAGCAAATTCATCATAGTGGGCAGAACAAGCAAGGAGGTGGGCAGAGCCAAGCATGAGCTAGTGAGATCCTATTGCCTCGTTCTGGCATGTAATTGCATATTTCCGTGGGGGAACGCCTACTCTGTCAAGTGCACCTGTGCAATAACTCAATTCGCCCTTGCACTCCTAAACAATGACATTTCAAATGAACTTTGGCAAAGGGTAAAGTCTACAAAACTGTTCATAACATATTCCAGTTTTGGGAACAGAAAACTGTGTTGATATCAACTGTTTCATCGATGAGAAAATTCGTAGAATGTCGGGCAAAATCCATTTTCTCCCCCTGGCGGCCACTCGGCTTCCTCTCATCACCATATTTGGTGCTGAGTGGAAATGCCAACCGAATGCTTCAGATTTATACATCCGGCTCATTGTTCTGTCTGTGGTGGACCCATGCTGAGCATAGAGTTATGTTCCCTCTTCTTTCTCAATGTCACTTTAATTTTCTTTGACCTTTGATTGGTCTGCAGTGGCGCATGCTGATGTTGATGTGCTGTGTTGCAGATGGTGATTGGTCAGCAGTTGAGCAGCAGCAGCAGTAACCTGACAGAGCTGCAGGTGGTCAACCTGGACACCACACAGAACACTAAGAACGACTGACAGACACACTGAGGCCCAGGGAAACTGGCCAGACATCTCTATTTATTGATGCCTTTCATCAGCATTTCATTTTACAGCTCTGTGTGTCGCATTTACATTACAATTCTGTAAGTATGCACACGCATGGAAGGGTATGTGCGTCGCTAAGCTTTGTATGTGAGTCGATGTTTGAAAATACGTATGTATTCATTCACTAAAGCATAGAAAGGAATTGAGATATTCACTAAATCCTCCTTTTGGAATACCTTGTCTATAGTATAATTTTTTTGGGGGGTGGGGGTCTGTAATTATTTGTCAAGTGCACATGATGCAGGTGCTGCAGCTCCACACGTCAGCCAAAGAGACATTCACGTGTGTGAATGTTTGTGTGTGTGTGTATATATATATGTATGTGTGCAAACGTGGGATTTATAAATGGGAAGGGTATGGTGGCTTTGAGGTTATAAAGACATTTGTAAATGTACATAATTATTTTTTAATTGAATCAAATTGTATTTTCGGCCTGTTTGTGCGATGGCATATAGTTGTTTTGTATATGCAAGTCATTTGCATATAGAATACATTAATTATTTATACACTATGTACACCTGCTCTTTCATGACATACACTGACCAGGGGAATCCAGGTGAAAGCTATGATCCCTTAATGATGTCACATCCACTCCAATCAGTGTAGATGAAGGTGAGGAGACATGTTAAAGAAGGATTTTAAGCCTTGATACAATTGATGCATGGATTGTGTATGTGTGCCATTGAGGGCGAATGGGCAAGACAAAAGATTTAAGTGCCTTTGAACGGGGTATGGTAGTAGGTGGCAGGCGCACCAGTTTGTTAAGAACTGCTGGGTTTTTCAGGCGCAACAGTTTCGCGTGTGTTTCAATAATAGTCCACCACCCAAAGGACATCCAGCCAACTTGATCCAACTGCGGGAAGCATTGGAGTCAACATGGGCCAGCATCCCTGTGGAACGCTTTCGACACCATGTAGAGTCCATGACCTGAAAAATCGAGGCTGTTCTGAGGGCTATTTCTTATAGTTGGCCAACTAACCTTACTAGATCATATATTCTGAAGCGTAAAATATATTCTGGTAAAAATGTATAATTTAATTATTTAAATTGAGTCGGCTGGATAAGCGAATGATCCTGCGTTGTGAAATATAAGCCAGCGTGTGCCAAACAACTGACTGACAAGGGTGACATCTTTCCAGAGTGAACCACAGTGACCTCTTCACACCTTGCCAGTCACAGTGCTGAAGGACTGCGTCTACTGGTGCCTGTAGGGCCATGTAGGTTACTGAAAGTTATTTTCGCTAGTCTGGGCAGTTGTAAGCAGGGCACTAGCAAGCTCCTGTGTCGGTTAAGAATTAGACATAATGCCAGGATGAAACACTGAACTCAAATGGTTTTCTGCTATTCTCATTTAGCTGAAATAAAAAAGGGTATTTTCTCTAGGTGTCAGTAATGTATGACGGGTTTGTTAGTCTCCTTATAACCATACCTGGATTCGTGTATTATATAATATGCTTAATTATGCTAGGTGGGGTTTGCACTTTTGAGACTTTTATATTGGTTCCATCACAACAGGCAGGCTCAATCAAGCACAACTTATGTATATGAACCCAGGTCTGGTTATAACATGGTTGATCAATCAACCAATACATCTATACAATGTCATATTGCCTCTGAACCATTTAAACATGCTATACTGGCTTTTTCGTTTAACTGTGTTCATGAAGAATAGTGAGGTTTTAAAGGGTACTTCGAAAAGTTACTGTTAACCCACTACAAGTTTTAAAGGAAGCCCTTATATCCATCAAGTGTCACTTCATAGTATTTATTTGGAGAAATAATGGTATTTGACCCAGTTAGGACCCACTTTACCAAGGTGGATTGGGGATAGTGAGAGCACCATTTTTTTTTTTCTACCACAGGGCCTCTTTTTCATAGTTGTGGGTTTACGTTCTCATGAACGGAATTGAAACGTCTGTTTATTTTGCAAGAGCCTTGGACTTTAGCTCTTACTGTACATTAAACTCATGTATTTCTCCCATCCCAGGAAATTGTTTCACCAGTCAGTGGAATATTTTTGTGTATATATGGACTGAGCTGACAATGTATTGAGCAAGTTCATGCAATGCTTTTATTTTTTGGGAATTTGCAATCAAAAGGCCGAGATTCAAGCCGATCATGTTTGTAGACATTGCGTCTTTTAAAGGCAATGTTGCGGAGATCGCATTCAAGATCAGCTGTTCAGATTTCGACCGCTCAATTGTAAATTCTTTAATGTCAAGCGCGCTATAATTGAGGTTTTGGATGGAATCCCGGCCAAAGTCTTGTGGGTTAGAAGTTGACATTTATCTCAGATCCTTCTAATGGATCTCCCAAAAAATATTTGTACTTTTAAAAGGAGATTATGAATAAATGGAAGCGCAGTCATGGTCAAATATAAATGGTTGTTTTGTTTCCGTACTTTTGAATCTAAACGTCACCATATGTACAAAACTTTTGTAATAAAAACAAATTAAACCTTGATTGCATTTTGTCAATTTGATTCAACATAACAATGATGATGAATAAAGCTGTATTTTTATTAGGGACGGAAGATGATAAACAAAGCCATAATGTCCTGTGTGATTTCTCATACACACTGAAAAGTAGCACGCATAAACCAGAAATGGCAGATGAGAATGGAAAGCGTGATGCCCCTGAGTGCATGAGAGAAACTGCAGGAAAGAACCCACCCTGACAGCGATAGTTACTTTCCAGACACTGATCATAAGCATCAAGAGGCGTGATGAGGAATGAGCATGCAACTTATATCACATTTAAATACCATTGCACTAATCACACAATAAATCATACTGGTCAAGAAAAAGTCCGAAAAGATAACCCATTTCACACCCAGCTTTAGGTTAACAATTAAATGCAGCAAACATTTTTACCAAAGATATACAGTGATTGGTCTAAGCGGACACATAACAGGAAAATAAACTAAGTTGGCATCAGATTTTTTTAATACTAGACTCTTGCACCCAGACAAGGAAATACAAGCCTCTGTATGCCGTTCACAAATAGAGCATCCAATGTGTAACAAACAAACCCAAGCAGTGAAACCATTAATGTCATAGTGTGAAGTAAGGCATCATTGTATTTCCTTGTCAGTGTCTTCAGAAGAGGAGCAAAGTGCTGACTGCTAAGAAATCATCATGGATGGGAAGAGAGCCTGGTCCCTGATCTGTTTGTACAGTCTTCCCAACTCCTATGGTCATTGGTGTGACAATGGCCATAGGAGTTGGCCAGAAGGCACAAACAGATCTGGTACTAGGCTAGGAGAGAGATGCTGCTTTCATAATTACAATAAATGATATGCATGCATTTACACCTGGCAATATTACTATTGTACACGTATAGCCTATATACACAGGTACAGAAAGGTTGGAAACGTTGATAACAAAATGTGCATGATTAAGAATAAAAAATGTTTTTCTTCCATTAAAGTAGACAAGTCACTCCTGAAAGGTGCATTCTAATATTTTTGGGGAGTTCACGATAAACAAAAAAAAATCAAAAACGAAAAAAGCTTTTTAGTATTGGTATATGTACAACATATGAACAATGTGCAAATCTGATTTCATGCAAACGTTTGCATAATTAGGCCAGAGGGGTATACTACAATGCAGGAAAACCAAGGTAGACAGCTAACTTTATAAATGAACCAGATAATACGTCATTTCATTTTTATTAAAGCTAAAACTGTAAAATGGGATGTTCGTGGAATCAATTAATGTCCATATCTTCCTAGAAAGTTATCCAGAACATTCAAACAAGTTGATCCTATATTTTGTGACATACTCCCCCAGGTGCTGTATAGGGTAGACAACCAGAAGCCAACTTGCTATGTCAACTTAGTGGCTAGAGCTGTTGTTCCTGCTAAGTTCAGTGTCCATTTGGAGTATTTCAACTCCTGACCTCATGGAGATTCATCCAGCCTGCGTACTACAGCACGCGTACTCTACAGCAAGCATTCACACACCAACACACTCATCCCCTATAACACAACCACACACACACACCACACACTGGGCACCATCCATGTACAAACCCAAAGCGTTCAGGCAAGCAACACATCCCCAGCACCGGTTATGTCATGTAGTTCCCTAATTCAGACCAATTAAAGAATTAAGTGTAAGTCTCCAACCTCCACAAAATTACTCCAACAGGTACTTGCAACGAACCCTGGTTACATGATCTTCTAATCTACACAACACACACAATAGTGTCCTCCATCAATATTTGTTTTTTATACATTAAGTACACATTAATTTGAGTCCTTTCCTCTGCGTCATCAAAGACCATGCTGGAAAACAATACTATCGGTAAATGAAATACCTCTATGGAAACAAACTGTATGTATCCAAATTGCATTTATAAAATGGTAGCTTATGAAGGAACATATCAAATTCATGTACTGTGTTCCCATACATATACATGTAGGCCTACATGCCACAATGTAAGCTAACCAAGACAGAATTAATGACGTAATAGGATCACTTTGAGGACCTCCCAACCCCAACATTAAGATTACCTCCTATAAATAAACAAGTCATGAATAACAGGTAGAAAATGTGTTCAATGTAAGATCGCTGAAAGATGGCCATGCCACTAGCACAAAGACAACATAAGTGTACAATGTAGCAGAGTACATTTTGAAAACGGCAATAATGATTACTGGTATTAAACGATAACATCGTCACAGAGGCAAAAAAGCGGTGTCACTTTCCTCAAAAGCCGAAGAAGTTCCCGAAAAGAAAGCAAAGATTCTGATGTATGGAACGAGTGCAAATGTACATAGAAGTCCATGTCCAAATCCAGTTTTGTTTTTCAGGATCCACATTCTACAAAATTGGATGTCACAATACTCTATAATGTTATCCCATTGCTAGTGAGGTTGAGGGTGCAAACAATAAGAAATACACAACCATTGGCATGGTTAGGTAGGAAGCCTGAGCAATGTTAACACGAACATCTCCACAGTGAATTTTTACTAGTCGGGGACTATTCAAAAAAACTTGACACATTTTCTGCAAAGTAAGTTGCATTGAGAGTTCCTTGTCTACCATTAGTCCATATAATGGGTGTTCTATTAAATTGGTTAAAAACGGTTTTCTTTCTTTAAAAATGCATATCTGACAGTTAAAAAGGCAACCGAAAGAAACTGGGAAAATAAATACAGGGGACTTTCCACTTCTGCCACACCGTGACTAGTATCTTATTATCTCACGACACTACAGTGAACTTCTCCATACAAAAATGTTTGTTAAATAAGAACATTTCACATTGTATTGTATGTACTTTGTTTTACGAATCGGGTGAATTACCTTGATTTTGGTAAACAATATGGGTGCTAATTAGAGGGGCTATCTTGTCCACAGATTTTTTTGTGATTTGACATTGATAATCTGACAGAAGAAGAAGAAGAATATATTAGAGATGTGGGCAAAAGATAAAATGTTTCACTAGGAAACAAACAATCTCCTGAAAGAGTAACTGAAAAGGCGTAATAATCCAACACTAAGGCATTGACGCTTACAAACAGCAGAGTCTGAAAAAAACTTAAATTAATACACACATACAGAAAACACATTTCTCTCCCTATGACACACATAGTGAAGGGGTGATCATATTTGTTTAGGTTGGCGAGAAAGGCGAGAGAGAGAGAGAGAGAGCACGCAGGGACTCTGCAGGCCTTGCCCAGCTCAAACCATCTTGAGAATGTCCCCTCTCCTACCGCATCCATCCACACATCCTCTTCCTCACCCTGAAAGCCTCTAGCCCCAGATTGCCAGCCTTACTGTTGTTGTGGTTAGGGCATGGGGCAAAATACTTTCTCTGTAGTCCCAAGACATTTGATGAAACATGTCCTGCTTACAGTATGTCTTTGGGGCACAATCTATTTTAGGGATGACCGGTGGTAAGTAACCAGTCATTTGTTGATCCTGTCCTTTGACCCCCCCCCCCCCCCCCAACCTGCCTGGCCAGTTGGATTAGGGGGGGGTGGAGGCAGTCGCGTGGAACTTGACAAAGGCAATGGCAGCCAACTCCTTGCAGAACTCCTCCAGTACGATCACCCCCTCCAGCAGGGTCATGTGGTCGATGCTACATAGGAAAGACCAGGCAAGCACAGTGTCAAATTTCAACACATCCCCTTCAAGTCAAATACTTCTGTCTACCTGAACTAGGCCTAAATGTGTTTATGTGGCCAATACTACACAGAAAAGGGGAAGGGACAGGGGTTGGTTTAGGGTTGGGGAATGCTGTCAGCATGGCCACTGCTCATTAAATGTGTCACTCATTGTTTCAAGCCACACCCCGCAAAAGTACCTCAGTCTGTTCAAGAACCTATAATAAAGTTTTGGGGAAACATTCAGTACAAACCATTTCGTACCATGATTACGGATAATCCTGGACAAATCGCGAATAAATAATAACGATTATTTGCGATTCATTCAGGATTATCCATAATCATGGTACGAAATGGTTTGTACTGAATGTTTCCCCAAAACTTTATTATAGGTTCTTGAACAGACTGAGGTACTTTTGCGGGTATCTGGAGCATCAGCATTTGACGGTTTGATTACAGGCTCAAAATGGCCAGAAACAAAGACCTTTCTTCTGAAACTTGTCAAGTCTATTCTTGTTCTGAGAAATTAAGGCTATTCCATGCGAGAAATTGGCAAGAAACTGAAGATCTGGTACAACGCTGTGTACTACTCCTTTCACAGAACAGCGCAAACTGGCTCTAACAAGAATAGGAGTGGGTGGCCCCAGTGCACAACTGAGCAAGAGGACAAGTACATTAGAGTGTCTAGATTGAGAAACAGACGCCTCACAAGTCCTCAACTGGCAGCTTCATTAAATAGTACCCCCAAAACACCAGTCTCAACGTCAACAGTTTAGAGGCAACTCTGGGGTGCTAGCCTTCTAGGCAGAGTTCCTCTATCCAGTGTCTGTGTTCTTTTGCCCATCTTAATCTTTTCTTTTTATCGGCCAGTCTGAGATATGGCTTTGTCTTTGCAACTCTGCCGAGAATTGCTTCTTTAAATCAGGACAACAGTTTTCAGCTGTGCTAACATAATTGCAAAAGAGTTTGCTAATGATCAATTAGCCTTGATCATAAACTTGGATTAGCTAACACAACGTGCCATTGGAACACAGGAGTGATGGTCGCTGATAATAGGCCTCTGTAGATATTCCATAAAAAAATCTGCCGTTTCCAACTACAATAGTCATTTACAACATTAACAATGTCCACACTGTATTTCTGATCAATTTGATGTTATTTTAAAATGGACAAAAAATTTGCTTTTCTTTCAAAAACAAGGACATTTCTAAGTGACCTCAAACTTTTGAATGTACACTGCTCAAAAAAATAAAGGGAACACTTAAACAACACAATGTAACTCCAAGTCAATCACACTTCTGTGAAATCAAACTGTCCACTTAGGAAGCAACACTGATTGACAATAAATTTCACATGCTGTTGTGCAAATGGAATAGACAAAATGTGGAAATTATAGGGAATTAGCAAGACACCCCCAATAAAGGAGTGATTCTGCAGGTGGTGACCACAGACCACTTCTCAGTTCCTATGCTTCCTGGCTGATGTTTTGGTCACTTTTGAATGCTGGCGGTGCTCTCACTCTAGTGGTAGCATGAGACGGAGTCTACAACCCACACAAGTGGCTCAGGTAGTGCAGCTCATCCAGGATGGCACATCAATGCGAGCTGTGGCAAGAAGGTTTGCTGTGTCTGTCAGCGTAGTGTCCAGAGCATGGAGGCGCTACCAGGAGACAGGCCAGTACATCAGGAGACGTGGAGGAGGCCGTAGGAGGGCAACAACCCAGCAGCAGGACCGCTACCTCCGCCTTTGAGCAGGAGGAGCACTGCCAGAGCCCTGCAAAATGACCTCCAGCAGGCCACAAATGTGCATGTGTCAGCATATGGTCTCACAAGGGCTCTGAGGATCTCATCTCGGTACCTAATGGCAGTCAGGCTACCTCTGGCGAGCACATGGAGGGCTGTGCGGCCCCACAAAGAAATGCCACCCCACACCATGACTGACCCACCGCCAAACCGGTCATGCTGGAGGATGTTGCAGGCAGCAGAACGTTCTCCACGGCGTCACCAGACTCTGTCACATGTGCTCATGTGCTCAGTGTGAACCTGCTTTCATCTGTGAAGAGCACAGGGCGCCAGTGGCGAATTTGCCAATCTTGGTGTTCTCTGGCAAATGCCAAACGTCCTGCACGGTGTTGGGCTGTAAGCACAACCCCCACCTGTGGACGTCGGGCCCTCATACCACCCTCATGGAGTCTGTTTCTGACCGTTTGAGCAGACACATGCACTTTGTGGCCTGCTGGAGGTCATTTTGCAGGGCTCTGGCAGTGCTCCTCCTGCTCAAAGGCGGAGGTAGCGGTCCTGCTGCTGGGTTGTTGCCCTCCTACGGCCTCCTCCACGTCTCCTGATGTACTGGCCTGTCTCCTGGTAGCGCCTCCATGCTCTGGACACTACGCTGACAGACACAGCAAACCTTCTTGCCACAGCTCGCATTGATGTGCCATCCTGGATGAGCTGCACTACCTGAGCCACTTGTGTGGGTTGTAGACTCCGTCTCATGCTACCACTAGAGTGAGAGCACCGCCAGCATTCAAAAGTGACCAAAACATCAGCCAGGAAGCATAGGAACTGAGAAGTGGTCTTTGGTACCACCTGCAGAATCACTCCTTTATTGGGGGTGTCTTGTTAATTGCCTATAATTTCCACCTTTTGTCTATTCCATTTGCACAACAGCATGTGAAATTTATTGTCAATCAGTGTTGCTTCCTAAGTGGACAGTTTGATTTCACAGAAGTGTGATTGACTTGGAGTTACATTGTGTTGTTTAAGTGTTCCCTTTATTTTTTTGAGCAGTGTATATATATATATAATATATTTGCAAAAGTGTCTAAAAACCTGTTTTCGCTTTGTCATTATGGGATATTGTGTGTAGATTGATGATTCTTTTTTTATCCATTTTAGAATAAGGCTGTAATGTAACAAAATGTGGAAAAGGTCAAGGGTTCTGAATACTTTCCGAAGACACTGTATGTATGTATGTACGTACTTAGGCAGCCCGCTTAGACGGCCCACCCAAGGGTTTAAATGGCAGAAAAATCCCTGGAAAAACGGTCAAACCTTAACACATCCACTTCAAATTAAATACATCTGGCTAGTAGCTACCTGATCTACCTGAATTCAACACATCTTACTATCTTTTGTGAAGTACAGAAACATTTCACAGAGTACTTACTTCAGACCCTCTGGTTCGAGGCCAAGCAGTCTCTTTCTTACCAACAGGAGTTTGGGTGTGAAGTCTGGGATGCGCTGAATCCTCAACATGAGGTCCCCAACCACCTGACAGAGTGAAATGCACAGGGGCAAATCAGTGTTACAGTATAAAAGGCTCAGAGCTGGGTTCCCATCCCATTGGCAAGAGATTTTCATGCGAATATTCCAAAATAAGCATAAAAACAATATACACATTTTCCCACCAGAGATGTTTCCATCAAACGGACTTGTTGCAGATAAAAGGCTGTGTGAGGACGTAGTACATAGAAAAAAACATTTGCAGTTAAATTCCCATGTGCCAAATAAAAAATACAAGTTAAATGGGTTTCCATTGCATTTTCAACTCTACTGATGGGTTCTCTCACAAAAAACATTTTGCGTTATCTAGTAGCCAACAGCTCACAAGTACAGTAATGGCTAGAGCGCACGTATAGCCTACATGACGAGATTATTATGATGAGATCGTTTATATTTGTCAGGTCACCAGAATAAGACCCTCAATATTGATTGGAAAGGAGCATCTAGCGCCTCACCTTGCACTTTCACCACCCTGTGAAGTTCATCCTAACTTATTTAACTTGTAGCTTGATAAACGGCATGCTTTTCCGACTCGTAGTGGGAGGACCAAACATGTCATTGCGTGACTCCAAGTTTACTTTGATACGATGGTCTATATAAATATTTGCGCATAAAAGCGTTTCCACCGACATTTCTCACATCAATTCATTTTACTTTTATTGTCTCGCATATTTAGTTGTCGACATTTGGAAAGTTGACCGGAAAATGTTTCCATCAGGCCTGTCATAACATTTTGTACTTTACTCGCATAAAATGGTTGGATGGAAACCTGATTATTGAGGAAATTGTTATGTTTACATAAACGTGACTATAACATAATTGCCCTAACTAAATTGACACTCAAGATTGACTCTACTCAACAAAAATTGTTCCCCCATAGGCCCACAACCTTAACTACCTTACTACAATCACTTCAATATCAATTCATGAGAGATCAATAGAGGGGATCTGAGTATCTGCTCGTGTTGATTCCTCAACATACCCTGACGATGACGGAGAAGAGGGACCTGCAGCCGGGGCCCAGGTTGATGTAGGGATCCAGCAGGTACTCATGCATGTGTGGGTGGGGTAACAGAGACAGCTTAGACAGTACTGACGTCACATGCAGGTTCACATCATAAGGCTGGAGGACAGAGAAGGGAGAGTCAGTGAGCTCAGGTACACCATGATGAGTGTAGATTACCACAATATCGCTAAACTCACAAAGCAGATTTAAGTGTTTAATCCAATTGATACCGCGTCTGAACATTCTGGGCCGGTGTTCCTGACACAGATTAAACCTATTCTTGGACTAAGAAGCACTTTTAACGGAGAATCTTCTGGAAATCGGAGATCTTTCCTTGACTTCAAACTCACCTGATCCAAAATACGGCCCATTCTGTCGAAGAGGACTTTGAGGAAGTGGCCCTCGAAGAAGGGACTGTCCAGGTCACACTTCTCCATGGCCTTGGGGGTGCCGCGCCAGTCCCATCTCTGACAGATCCCACAGTAGTCCCTGAACTAAGAAAAGACGAGGACAGTGATGATGTTGAGTTATGACATTGGGTAGACAACATGCCAATCCATTCAGTGTTAGTAACAAATCAGAGATCCACGGCCGTGTTCAGTAGGCTCGAATCAGAAGCAGACAGTTCAAAAGCGAGTGACACAGGGAGATGCTATCTGAACTTACATAAGAACAATAAGAAACACGTGCAAAACGGTTTCCAGCGGTGTGTCCTAATGAACACAACCCAGATCTCTATTGAGTTCAGTGAATTAGAAGCTAGGGAACGGAACATGAGAGACCTGGAGAACTCACCTGTCTGTGTGCGTCTCTTAGGTAGGTGTCATAACCCGTTCCCTCCACATGAGACGAGGACTTGGCTTCATCAGGCACCAAACACAGGAAACTAAAGCAAACCGAATAAAAACATTATAGGGTTATATGATGCATGCATCTTACTTCCTAAAAGTTTTAAAATATGGAACAAGATAAGGCACACGTTTCCTAGGAAATACTGTGTACCTGTTAACAATCTTGTGGACCTCGGTCTTTCCATCAGGCTTTGCGTGGTAGGGACTGTGTGTTGGGGAGTTGCTCAACCAATCAGGGCTGGCCAACCTGTTCTCTGGAGAGAAGTCGTCGCCAAACAGAGGGTCCTCTTCAAGGTCTCTGAAAGACGTAACAAAACATCCGTTGGCAGATTCAATGTAAAACGCATTACATTTTACATCACTAAGGTAATTGGTTACAATAAGCTTAGTGGTTTTACATCAAAAGGAGGAGTCTCTGACAATATGCTTGTATGCTTTCATATTGTTGGGGATTTCAACCTAATGTTTGGATACTAGGCGTGGGTATTGGGTTTTCTAATTCAAAGAGACAGTAGTTCACACAGATATGAAATCTGTCTTATTAGGGTTGTGTGTCTGTCATAATGTGAACAGATTGAAGAAATAACAGGCAGAATTCATTAAGGAGTGATATTCCATGGAATTTGCATTAGTTGCCCCTACTAATTTCAGCCCACAGAACAAAACCTCACATCATGCGCGCTGGCCAAGACAGTGAATTCTTCATCTGTCACGAGGGACTAGGCCCCAACATACTGAGGAACCATGCAAATTAATTTCATATTCAGAATTCCATGATTGCTATGCTCAAGTTCTTTTTTTGTGGTTGTTGTAGTGCATTGCCATTTAATTCATGGTTCCAAGTTATGGACACACCATCTGTGAAGTATTGTGTATTGTGGCACCTACTGAGGGAATACACTTTTTATTCATTGTATTTCCACTACATTTCTGAATGCAGTTATATAGTTAGAACCACAGAGCCCATGCAGCCAGAGGACAGACTCGGCAGAGGGATCCCTTACATGAAGTCGTGGGGCTGGCCGTTCTCCACAGGCTCCCTCTCCTCTTGGGGCTTGTTCTCCAGGTAGTTCCTCTCCTCCAGGCTGCGTAGCATCAGACTGTGGAGGACGTGCTGGTTGGGCTTCTGGATCAGGTGCTCAAACAGACGCAGGGTCATGATGCTGATCTGTGGGAAACATATTTGGAGGCTATGAGCACAAAGGAAGGAACTGAGTTTCAACAGTGAGCTTGTGAGACACAAATTTAAAGCAGGACACGTGGTCACTTCTGGGTGTCATTTTAACGGTTTAAAGCAAGACTCAGTTATGTAATTTGTGTATGTCAGGGTGACAATTTTACTTTTTTGTAAACAAACCCAGGCAAGACGTGCTCTACCATAGAGTTCTCAAGCGGCCGCTGGAACAGCCATCCTTTGTGATCAGTATCAGCCAGTATTATTTACAACAAGCATGTAGGCTACTACTGTATTACAAAAATTTATAAATAGGTTGAGTCAGCTATGAACGTTACTGAAATCAAATGTAATTGGATAAGAGCGTCTGCCAAATGATTCAAATGTAAATGTACAGTGCATTCGGAAAGTATTCAGACCGCTTGACTTTTTCCACATTTTGTTACGTTACAGCCTTATTCCAAAACGTACTCAATTGTTTTTCCCCCTTCATACAGTAGTAGTCAAAAGATTTAGAACACCTACTCATTCAAGGGTTTTTCTTTATTTGTACAATTTTCTACATTGTAGAATAATAGTGAAGACATCAAAACTATGAAATAACACACATATGGAATCATGTAGTAAACAAATCAAAATATATTTTATTTTTGAGATTCCTCAAAGTAGCCAGCCTTTGGTTTGACAGCTTTTCACACTCTTGGCATTCTCTCAACCAGCTTCACCTGGAATGCTTTCTATCACTCTCCTTGGTCAAATAGCCCTTACACAGCCTGGAGGTGTGTTTTGGGTCATTGTCCTGTTGAAAAACAAATGATAGCCCAAACCAGATGGGATGGAGTATCTCTGCAGAATGCTGTGGTAGCCATGCTGGTTAAGTGTGCCTTGAATTCAAAATAAAAATCACCCCCACATCTCCTGCTCCCTGCTTCACAGTGGGAACCACACACGTGGAGATCGATGAGGATTTTTATTTATTTAATCCATTTCAATATAAGGCTGTAACGTAACAAAAGGTGGAAAAAGTGAAGGGGTTTGAATACTTTCCGACTGCACTGTATTATCACTTGTGAATGATGCCAAGCATAGGAAAGGAACTTTTTCAAATCATAGTCGCACACCTCATGTAGCCTAGCCCATAGGCCTATATGTTTTGATAAGGTTTGTATCACAACTAAAGTGGCCAAATAACTTCTTAAAATGAAGCCCATCAATCCACTTTACAACGGGTGTAGAGCCTGTCAGACATGCGCAGCACGAGTTTCATTTTTGGGGAAGATAATCTTCACCATAAAAATGCACCTTTATAATAAAAGCATTACATGCATAATCTCACTTGTGGTCATGTTTGGGAATGGTGTTTTCGAGCTAATGGAAGATTTGCACTTATATCCTACTGCCGTGTGCGCATTGCTGCACTTATAATGTGAAGAAAAGGCCTAATAGTTCATCAACATTTTAAGTTACACGTTCTCATCTGTTGGATTAGGCTCATTGCTTAAAACAGTTTTTTTGGATGCTAGTGGTTGTATTAATTTTGGATCTATCGCATCACACAACTAGAATATTTGGAATATTGGATTTCTTGCACAGAATAGGTCAACTTTAGTACTATGGGGGATAGTCGACAGTTGACCGACTAGTGCTTTTGCTGTTCGTTAGGCCTACTCATCTTGTTGGCTGACGAAAAGTAAATGTGGACAGTTGTTCCAATATGCGCCTAGGAATTGGATAAGGACGCGCAGTTGTGTGTCTTCACTTGTAGCCTGTGAAAAAAGACCTGATCACGTGAAGGAGAGCCATGTGAGTGAGGTGCTTCGGGAACGCAGCCTGGAGAAGGAGATTATAATTATTATATTCAGCCCAAGGGCACAACGGCCACACAAAGGGGATGCAGCCGGGAAATTCAAGGCATTATCAAGTGCTTCTCAAATTGTGAATAAGAGACTAAGTTAAGTGTGTACAGCCTGTGCAAGAAACAAAGCAGAGCTCATGCCTTTCATGCTAATTTTTTCAAATCATCATTAGAGTTGCATCATGCAGCATTAGAATGTATTATAACATACAGCCCAACGTTTGTATCACAACTAAAGTTACATAAATAACTCAAAATTAAGCATATAGGAGTACCAGTTTCTTTGTTAACCGCTCAACACAGAATAGCCGCATGTGCACACACCCTCAAATCCTTTGGAGAATATTATATATATATATATATATATATATATATATATATATATATATATATATATATAATATCAATTGTATTCTTCATACTATAAAATAATATAAAATAACACCATGGAATTCTAAGCAAACCTTGTCTGCTAAATTAACTAGTGTAACCCACAGCCATACAGCATAGCCAGATCAGGGCCTAACATAAGGACAACTCCGAGTATGCTATTCTGTTCTGAAATAGACTACATTTTCCTCATATCATGTTTCTTTAGACCTGCCTAAAATAAATAATGCATTTATTGTGATGGTGTAGGCCATATTACATGGATTTATTCGACTTTTTCAAATGTTCTAAAGGGTTGCATCAGTGGCTTGTAGGCTATACGTGGAACCCAGGAGCCGCTATGTGTTTATGTTAATCCGGTCAATTACCTTGAGACCGGAAGCTATTTGCTTGACAACCATCAGCTGACAAAATGTCATGACTTCCACAGCCCTAACAATGACAGAGAAAATCCCAGTAAATTATTTTTCCACCATCAGTCGCCTCCACCCTACAGACTCTGGCCCTCACACAGCCACAATGTTACGGCTAAAATCAACACCATCCGACAGAGCATTGTATCCTCCAACCTCAACCCCACACTGGCTCCTAGCCCACCACCCATATCTAAGTGACTTTGCTCTAGTCTCACCTGCTGTTGTGTTCGAAATCATCTAAACTACCAGTGGCACCCTCGACCCTATTTCAACATCACTGTTCAAAACATGATCAGCTGCTCTCATCCAGTTTGTAACCAACCTGTTCAACAAGTCATTCCACACTGGGCATGTTCCGTCACTGTTCAAAATCGCTTCCATCACCCCTTTGCTCAAGAAACCATCCCTTGACCAAGACCTCCTCTCAAACTACAGGCCTATTTTCCAACCTCCCATTTTTATGTAAAGTCCTGGAGAATATATTGGCAACTCAGCTTCAGTCACACCTCAGTGCTATCCATCTTTATGAGGCACTTCAGTCTGGCTTCAGGCCCATGCAGAGTACTGAGACAGCCCTGGTGAAGGTTGTCAATGACATGCTCATGGCTGCAGATACAGGATCCCCCACCATCTTGATTCGCCTCGGAGAGCACACTGCCATCTGTCGGACCACCCTAAACTTGTTCACTGCCTACCTCTCTAACCGCAAGCAGTACATCACCCTCGGAGAGGCAAGACCCTTGCAGTGACCCACAAGGGTCAGTGTTGGGACCTATCCTCTTCCTACATGTTCCCACTTGGCCAGATTTCAGACAAGTGTCCAATTCCACTGCTACGCAGACGACACAAAAGGTGTCCATTAAAACAAAGCCTGACAACATCTGCTCTCGTAACATTGTCCAACTGACTGGAAGAGGTAAAATCTTGGATGCAGAACAGCTTCCTACAACTCAACAGCAGCAAGACAGAAGCAACGCTGATAGGCACCCCCCAGCAGATCAACTCCTGCAGCATCTGCCCTGTCATAAATGGCCACATCATCCCCATCTCTTCAGTCATCATTCATTTGGGTGTGACATTCGACCCTGCTCTCTCCTTCAATGACCACATTAGTCACATCTGTAAAACGTCATTCTTTCATCTGAAGAACATCTCCCGCCTAAGACTCTCTCTCACCACATCTGAAACAGAAAAGCTAATCTATGCATTCATTTTCTCCAGAATTGATTATGGGAACACAGTACTTCGGGGCCTGCCTGCAAATTCAACTCAAACTACAGCTCATCCAAAATCAGTGCTGCAAGGATTCTGACACAAACAAAAAAAAGTCTGCCCACATCAACCCCATCCTTTCTTATATCCATTGGCTACCTGTTTCTCAACGAATTGACTATAAAATTCTCCGCCTCATCTATAAAGCCATAAATGGCATCGGACCCGGCATCTACAAGGTGTCGAAAGCTTTCGACAGGGATGCTGGCCCATGTTGACTCCAATGCTTCCCACAGTTGTGTCAAGTTGGCTGGGGGGTGGAATAACGTTTTTGCCTGTGCTGCAGATGGCTATATTGGGTGCTGGAGCACCCTCAGCACTCCTACCTCCCGCAGCTATGTGGATTGGTATGGCTCTAATCCAATGAGGTCTTTATGAGAAGAGACATATAATGGCAAAGCATTTAGGCTATGTTATCCTTTATGATGATACAATGTCTGAGGCCAGTTGTCATGGTAACACATCAAAATATGGGGACAGTTTGGACATTCTGTAATGCCTATTCGTGTGACACATGCGTTTACACTGGTGTTAGTGCTTTGGCATTGATGTCCAGTAGGCCTAAGTGCAGTACAGATGTAGGATCTTCAATGCTTCCTACAGTTGTGTAAAGTTGGCTGGATGTCCTTTGGGTGGTGGACCATTCTTGTTACACATGGGAAACTGTTGAGCATTAAAAACCCAGCAGCGTTGCTGTTCTTGACAAAAACTGGTGCTCCTGGCACCTACTACAATACCCATTTCAAAAGGCAGCTCAATATTTTGTCTTGCCCATTCACCCTCTGAATGGCGTACATACACAACCCATGTCTGAATTTTCTCAAGACTTAAAAATCATTCTTTAACCTGTCTCCTCCCCTTCATCTACACTGATAGAAGTGGATGTAACAGGTGACCTCAATAAGGGATCATAGCTTTCACCTGGTCAGTCTATGTCATGGAAAGAGCAGGTCTTCCTAATGTTCTGTATACTCAGTGTATTTTTTTATTTTATTTTTTCTATTTTATGCCTGTATAATGATGTATGTATAATGAAAAGCACTATTCTTTACAAATGTAATACATTATTAGACACATTTAGTGAATGCTACAGGACTGAAAGCCATTGAATAGAACAAACACGTATCTGTCGCTAACAAATACAGTCATGGGTGGTGACTACAATTCATTCGAGGCAAGGCACACTGGGAAATATGCAAATAAGGTAGAATAAATTCTCAAGTTGAATTGTATGTTTACTCAATCTAAAATTCAAAGTTGAGTGAAAATTCACCAAACTCACAATCCTATATTTATTTTTTTACAGTGTAGATAGCTAGCTGGCTTTTGTGATTATCATTGGCACAGCAGCACACAGCAGCATGCTGGCAATAATTGAGTCTAAAACATTATCCAGCTCCAGCAAGTGGAAAATATTTTCCAATCCTTTGCTGAATTATTTAAAAATAATAATAATCAAGCTAGTAGTTGACCAATTCAGAAAAATATTTCCTGGATCAGCTGATGATGGTTGAAAACAACCCTATGCCTGACTAAATAGATGGATACCCAATGTGCAGCCAACAAGTAGCCCTATTTGCCTATGCATATTGAAGAACCATGCAAGTTAGGTGACTCTCGGTTAAAAGCATTCAATTTTGCAATTGCATACAATATTTTGGATTTGTATGCCCATGAAAACCGTAAAATATCACATGAACATTTGATAAATTGGTGCTGCCATTATTAACGAACCATCTCATAGACTAAGCAATACTTTTGTCCCGCTGATGGCTCATAAGGGGTCGATGGGATAATTGATTAGAATTAAGCTTCAGAACATTCACACCTAGCCTAATGGTAAATCAGCTCACAATTGTCTGGACACTTTCCTACCTGTGCAAATTGAGGTTGAAATAGATTTTCTTTCAGTTTCTCTGTTTCTTAAATTGAATATGTGCATGTTTTACATTTATTCATTCATGTATTAGTAGGCTTATGGATTACATTTTCCAATCTAAATCGCCCAACCCGGTTTAATTTATTTGCAGAGAATGCAGAGCATAGG
Source organism: Salvelinus namaycush (assembly GCF_016432855.1). Classification (NCBI taxonomy): domain Eukaryota; kingdom Metazoa; phylum Chordata; class Actinopteri; order Salmoniformes; family Salmonidae; genus Salvelinus; species Salvelinus namaycush. The sequence continues at coordinate 5,456,466 of NC_052328.1, read as the reverse complement.
AAATATCACTATAATAAGGCTACTAGGTATAAGACTGTTTTTACCCAGGTTAAACTGAGTTTCCCTGCCGAAACCACCAGCCTGATGTTTCTCAGCCAATGCGGTGAGAGAGCACGCACAGGCTGGCGGGTGCCCGGACAAAAGACTTCGCTGACAGAGAGTTCCATGAAGGAGCAGCGTTCGCGCTAAAATATAACACGTTGGGGCATTGACCAAACAGTCTTCTCTACTTCATCACATTGGAAAAATACAGTATATTTGTCCCATGTCAAACCCAACCACCAGAGGCAGAGTGTGTGTATCAAGGTGTAGATAAGTGTATTATGCATGAATATGGGTGGTCACCTCATCTGACAGGTGGTCACAGTGCTCTATGAGTCTGTGTCGGAGGGGGTTCTGGGCAATGCTGGCTAGGGTCTCTGGTCCTTTCTCCTCCCCTAGGAGGAAGTAGACCATGTCCTGCAGCAAGGCCTCCGAGGTCACCTGGCGGATGATCCTGTTAAGCAAAGCCGTGGAGGTCAGGATGCCCACCTCCGACCTAAACAGGGGACAGAAGGGACACTGTCATCCACTGACACAGCATTATACATTGTCATCTTTCATTGTCAATGGATCTAGTCAGGGGCTGACATACATACACATTCAAACGAAGAGAGGCACCTATGAGTGTTCCTCTGAATAGGGACTTACGTCTGCATCAGCTGGGGTTCCATGACCGCCACAAAGAACCTCTCTCTCACTGCTTTAGCCAACACTGCAGCCGCCGTCTTAGGGTACAAGACCCAAGAAATGTTTCATTACTCACAAAGTCACTTTGATATAAAAACTATAGACGTACATAATGCAAGTCTTTGTGAGTCTTGTGTATGTGTGTATGTGTGTATATATATATATATATATATATAGCTAAATTGTATTATCTTATGTTTTTGCTGAATTAAATTCTAACAAGTCCGTGTACTATTTAAAGAATGTTCCAGTCGATGGTGAGTCAGTGGTGTTGCTCATTACCTTCTGAGCCTCTTTGATGAGCTGGTCGCAGTAATCGAGCCAAGATAGGAAGGAGATGAGTGCTCGCTTCCCAGTGAAGATGGCAGCATCATCCTTCATGTTATACACATCCAGTCTGCAACAGACACAATTAGATATTTTACTTTTCTGATGCCGATTCTTAATTGATCAAGATGCATATTCATTCTATAGTTGTCTTAACTTGGCTAGGGATATTTGTTGTGTTCTAACAGAGGAATCGTGTAATATTTCTATTCTGAATTGAGGCCAGTGTTTGGCCATAGGTTTCTCTCAGGGGAGATTTTAGTTTGATGAGGTCTAATGTAGCTTGTTAAGTGTCCAGTGCAACTAAAACAGGGTTAGCATTGATAAAATCATTACAGTCAATTACAACCAATTTTCCAGGGATGTAACAATTTACCGATACGGATCGGTCCCCGATTCAAATGTTTAAAGATCTTTCATCGGTCTGCTGACCCCAAACCGATTTAAACCAAACCGATCCAAATGTAGCACGCATTGGACAGAAAACAGATTCGTAATGTTTGAATCGGCGGTTCACTAAACTGTTTGCTCGTATCACATTCTTTGTACCTTCCTAAAATAGCTGATATTTTGTGACAAGTGATTCGTCCGCTCTTTCAGTGTTGAACTGCATGTAACTGCGTTGACAGTCATTGATCTACAATTAATTTGGCATACGTGCCAAACACCACCAGGCAATATCAGCAGCCTAGTCAAACTGCACACTGTGCCCAGTTTTGTGCGCTGACCAAGACGAGGTAGACGGCCTGTTCCCGATCCTGCACATCTGCGCAGCACCTTCAGCAATCAAACGCAAAAATGGCTTACGTGATTTCAGGCTTTACTACTTGGGTGCCAACCAATGTAATTTGCAAGGTTACTGTTATCCATGTGCTGTTGTGTTTCATCAGAATAAAAGTAAGATACAGGAGCCAACTCTCATCTGGCTATACCTGCTGAATGGGGCTTACAATAGACTTTATTTGGACTGTCACCATCAGCAACAGTTTTGGTAGTTTCGCTTTAAACGAATCAGTGTATATGGTCATTTTTACATACAGTATATAGGGAAAAGTTGATCATTTCGAGGCGCACTGCATGGCTGAAGCGCGGGGAGAAGATCTCCCTGTAAAAACTTCCAAACGGTCAAAACCATTCCATTTTGAGATAGGGGTGAAATCCAAAGTTGTGCTATACACAGAGTGTACAAAACATTAAGAAGACCTGCTCTTTCCATGACAGACTGACCAGGTGAAAGCTATGATCCCTTATTGATGTCACCTGTTAAATCCACTTCAAATCAGTGTTGATGACGGGGAGGAGACACGTTAAAAGAAGAATTATTAAGCCTCAAGAAATTTGAGACATGGTTTCATTCAGAGGATGAATGGGCAAGACAAAAGATTTAAATGCCTTTGAACAAGGTATGGTAGTAGGTGACAGGCGCACCGGTTTGAGTGTGTCAAGAACTGCAATGCTGCTGGGTTTTTCACACTTAACCATTTCCCGTGTGTATCAAGAATGGTCCACCACCCAAAGGACATCCAGCCAACTTGACAACTTTGGAAAGCATTGAAGTCAACATGGGGCAGCATCTCTGTGGAACGCTTTCGACACCTTGTAGAGTCCATGCCCCGACAAATTGAGGATGTTCTGAGGACATACTAGGAAGTTGTTCCTAATGGGTTTTTTTGTTACACGGACATACAGAGTCCCAGCTCATGAGCTCTATCAGCAGCAGATTGTAATTTATACTGAACGAAAATATAAACGCAACAATTTCAAAGATTTTACTGAGTTACAGTTCATATAAGGAAATCAGTTAATTGAAATAAATAAATTAGGCCCTATTGATTTCACATGACTGGGCATTTGCCTCATGCAGCGTGACATGTCTTCTTCGCATTAAGTTGACCAGGCTGTTGATTGTGGTATGTGGAATGTCCCACTCCTCTTCAATGGTTGTGTGAAGTTGCTGGAAATTGGCTGGAACTGGAACACGCTGTCGTACACGTCGATCCATAGCATCCCAAACATGCTCAACGGGTGATATGTCTGTTGAGTATGTAGGCCAAGGAAGAGCTGGGACATTTTCAGCTTACAGGAATTGTGTACAGATCCTTGGAACATGGGACCGTGCATTATCATGCTGAAACATGAGGTGATGGCAGCGGATGAATGTCATGACAGTGGGCCTCAACAAATGTTAGTACATCGAATCGTATCGCATCGATTCTTTCTCTAATCAAACCGAATAGTTCCAAACTAAAATGTATCGTTCCTGTATTGCATCGGAACCCATGTATACGTATTAAATCGTCTTGAAAGGGAAACATCCCTACAATTTTTCCTTGGCAAACCATTCACTGATACTAATTTAGAGAGGGGGGTATGCTACAGATGTGTCCCAAACGCACCCATATAGTGCAATACTTTTGACCAGGGCCCATGAGGTTCTGTTCAAAAGTAGTCCATGTGCCCTAATCTCTCTTGGACAGACACACGTAACATAGGCTGGCATCGCAGCATCCATCACCAGACTGCAACGACCAACGAGAACATTTTGATTTATTCATCACTGATCATTTGGACAAAATCAGGATTTCTCCGTTGTTCGCAACTTTCGCATTTCGAAAGTGGATTTTGGCCCATGCTTTGGCTGAGAGTTCCTGTTTAGGAGGTTGACACTTCGCTAGTCTGGGTAGTATCTTTTCTCATACATCTCCCCCCAGAACATGATGGAGCATCTGACGCAATTACACACGTTTTTAGTTCTGGGTTTCCCGAGATTAATGGAACCTGGTCAGAAATAGTGCACTATTTTGGAATAGGGTGCCATTTTGGACACACACTATATGTAGCATTACAGTGCCTTCAGAAAGTATTCATATCCCTCGACTTATTCCACATTTTGTTGTGTTACAGCCCGAATTCAAAATAGATTAAAATATATTTTCCCCCTCAACCATCTACACACAATGCCCCATAATTACAGAGAAAACATGTTTTTAAACATATTTGCTCATTTATTGAAAATGAAATAGAGAAATATCTCATTGACATAAGTATCACACACGTTAGAATCACCTTTGGCAGCGATTACAGCTGTGAGTCTTTCTGAGTAAGTCTAAGAGTGTTGCACACCTGGATTGTACAATATTTGCACATTCTTTTTAAAATTCTTCAAGCTCTGTCAAGTTGGTTGTTGATCATTACTAGACAGCAATTTTGAAGTCTTGCCATGGATTTTCAGGCCAATTTAAGTAAAAAATGCAATTAGGCCACAAGGAACATTAAAATGTTGTCTTGGTAAGCAACTCCAGTGTATATTTGGCCTTTTGTTTTAGGTTATTGTTCTGCTGAAAGGTGAATGTCTTCTAGTGTCTGTTGGAAAGCAGATAACCAGGTGGTACTCAGTGATGTGTTCGATTTTCCCCAAACATAACACTTTGTATTAAGGACATTATTGCACAGGATGCTTGTTTTGGAATATTTGTATTCTGTACAGGCATCCTTCTTTTCACTCTGGCATTTAGGTTAGTTGATTCATCCTCAGTTCTACCACAGCCATTAAACTCTGTAACTGTTTTAAAAAGTCAACATTGGCCTCATGGTGAAATCCCTGAGCGGTTTCCTTCCTCTCCGGCAACTGAGTTAGGAAGGACGCCTGTATCTTTGGGGTGACTGGGTATACCATCCAAAGCAGAATTTATAACTTCACCATGCCCAAAGAGATATTAAATGTCTGCTTTTTGTATTTGTACCCATCTACCAATAGGTTCCCTTCTTTGCGAGGCATTGAAAAACCTCCCTGGTCTTTTGTGGTTGAAATTCACTGTTTGACTGACGGACCTTACAGATAATTGCGTGGGGAACCTAAATGAGGTAGTCATTAAAAATGTATGTTAAACACTTAATGCACAAAGAGTGTGTCCATGCAACTTATTATGTGACTTTACTCCAGAACTTATTTAGGCTTGCCATAACAAAGGGGTGAATACTCATTGACTCAAGAATATTCAGCTTTTACATTTTTTATGTATTTGTAAACCTTTCTAAAAAATATAATTCCACATTATGGGATATTGTGTGTAGGCCTGTGACACAAAATCTAAATTTAATCGATTTTAAATTCAGGCTGTAACAATATAATTTGGAAAATCCAAGGGGTGTGCATACTTTCTGACAAAGCAGAGGTAGCTTGAGGAGTGGACAGCAAAACCTCACCCCCAGTTGACTGACTCCACTGTCTCAATGTCCAGGGGATCCATGGACATGGGGAGAGCCTTGTAGAAGGCTGACAGTCTGTCAGTCAAGAGTTCACAGAGCTCAGTGTTCTCCGTCAGACACTTGGCCGCGGCCGGCTCAGGCAGACTGACCAGCAGCATGAGGCCCTCGCATGCCTTCACCACTATCCTGCCATCCTGAGAGAGAGGAAAACATGAATATAGATGCTACTCAAACAACACAAACACAGTTCAAGCTACATTAAAAACACCACTAAGCCTATTCCCACTGCAACCTCAAATCAAAACAGACTATATCAATCATCAGTGTGGTATGAGTAACCTGGTCTCAGATCTGTGGTATGAGGAGGTACTGACCGGACTCTTGGTGAGGTTGAGGAGAGACGTGACTATGTTGTAGTTGTTGACGTTGTTGTTGTTGGACTGAGCAGCAGCAGACTTGGGTTCCTCAGGTGATTCAGCTGCCTGTCCCTCTGCCTGGGGCTGACCTGTGTCTGGTGAAGCCAAGTCCTCCCTAACCCCCTCTACACCGGGCCTCTTTGGGTCAGGCCTCTTCACTTTATTCTGTGAACCAGGAGATACAAGAAAAAAAACTATTGAAGGATTCAAACTGTGGGACGTCAGTTCAGCTGTCTCTCAAGTCTCCTTACTGAAACGTCCTGACTCGTTTTCATTAGGGCACACTAACAAAACATTTTGCAACATGAAAAAAAGCCAAATTTCATTTTTTGGATAAGTACAGATAGTGAGTACCTTTCTATTTTAATCAATTTCAGAGCATTTGGTGCCCAATGAAGACAGCCCTGCTGTCTCTGTTATGGTAGCATCTTATGGACATAAAACTTACCTCCAGGAAGAAGTTAACGAGGTAGGGGTCCTGCTTTAGTTTGGCACAGACAATGCAGAGGAACTGGATCTCCTCGTTCTCCGTGGGAGCAGCCAGGATCTCTCCACACAGACGGATGAGTTTCTGAGGAGACAACCAGAGTGACACACTACTTCACACTGAAACAGTGTACAAATGACATCTACATAGTAAACACATCCGTGTGTTAAAACCATCCATATCTACAAAGTAAAACGTCTTGGATCTCACCTGTACAGGTCTATGGACATTGATGTGGGGCAGAAGAGGCTGGTGAATGCGTCCTAGCAGCTTGGTGTAAAAACTCAGAACCTGCTGCTTCATTCCCGGAGGACACTGATGGGGACAAAACAACACCAATAGATTAAGAAACACCATGGTACTTTTCATACTTGATCTGGTCTTTCTAACATGATTTGGTATAGGCGAACTATCCAACAGAGTGCAGTGAGATCTTTTACTTTTTTCACACTACTGAGCAAAGTCTTGCTGTACTGTGCTCGCCTGGTTACACATCCACTAAAGTTGCTGAAAAGGACAATGTGAAAAGAAAATGTCAGAGCCAGTTCAGTGTGGTTCGAGTTGGCATGATAGTGTGAAAAGGGCATTGTTCCCCTTACATCGGCCTTGCCCAGGGTGAAGAGGGTCTCTAGGATCTTGTGGTGCAGCAGGTACTCCATGCAGGGCCCAGTCTCTCCAGACTCTCTCTCTGACTCCTCCTGCGTCAGGATGTCCAGCATCTGCTCCAGATGGGACGGGATGTTGGTGTCTGTCACAGGTGCTTTGTCATCTGACACAGAAGAAATAAACAAATACTGCTTTCGAATCACATTGTCGTTACAGGTAATACATCATTGATAACACATCTCTACTCCATGTCTGTTTACAGTGATTTGAAACTCATACTTGATGTCTATTAAGTGTTGTTTATTGGTCTTACCTGATGTCTCTATGTAGTAATGTGTGATGGCTTTCCAGTGATACACAAAGTCCTCCTGCAAGGGCAGTGAAGGCGCAAGCTGAAACAGAAAAAGAAATGAAATCAAAACCATGTTTAATCACACAATATTGTCTGATTAACCAGTGTCTGATTAATTAGTTTAGAAATCTTTACTACAGGCCTACTGCCAGTCTGTGTGTAACGCAACCAGACTCTCTTGACCAGGCAAGCTGCACAAACATGTAATCTGCTTGAGCAGATCTTTTCACTCTCTCTGCACATCGGACATGTCGGCCTACTTCTTGTAGCCCCCAAATGTAGTGTCTTATAACAGTATATATATAAATATTGTACAGTCAATCTCGTTTGCGCAACGCCGACAAGCCATCTTATCAACAAGGGTGTGGAGAAATCTACCAGATATCCAACCCTTGCTAACGTTTGAAAGCAGATGAAAACGTTCAGCAGCCGACTAACTAGACTCGCATGTACATCACAACAATTAATTAGCCTTTCTCGCTTGACGGGAACCCCGTATGGTAACGTTAAAAGGTCAGAGGGGTATACAAAGCAGGTTTCAGACAAACAGACAAAAATAACTTATATGCCGACCTTTGGGCTAACGTAGTTAGTTAGGAACGCTAAACTTAGATTTGTTTTCTGTGGTGTTGACTCAATTAGACCATACCCATTTCAAGCTTCTTTTTTTTACAGATTGCAGAGATGTAAACATTAGCTTGCTAACGTTAGCTAAATAACGTTAGCTAGCCCGGCCATAATCAGAGCAATGTAGCTAACAGCTTTAGATAATTACTTCAATCACATTGCTTAATATGAAGTGAAACAAGCCCGGAAACCAGAGCGAAAGTGTTAGCTAGCCAACTAACGTTAGCTAGTTAGGCTTTGTTGGACACCTCTGTTAGCGTTAGCAGCACCTACGATCACATCTGGCAAAGCTAGCTGGCATCCGCTAACAGTTACGTGGTTAACTTCAATAGAACACCCAGTTAGGCCCAATTGTGTCCGACCTCGATTGAACCTTTCTTCCAGAGGTTTGACATCTTCCACATAAATGAAAAACTCACCGCCTCGACTGCGTGCTGTAGAATCGATGTAAATTTGGAGAACATTTTGTTCTTCGACTGGACCAGTTTGTCACGGGAAGACCTAGAGAATTCCTCTATCTTCTTCCTGTTGTTAGCGCTGCGATCCAGATTGGAGTTTTCATATAATGACCCTTGAAGGAAAATAAATGCAAACAATAAAACGCACAGTGGACTCTATCTCACAACCACTGTCACAACACAAACTACTGTGACGTTCACCTCTGTTGGACACCGTGGCACTTCCCCAGCCAAGCAGTAATATAACAGATAGAACAATGAGCCAGATATTTTACCGGATGTATGAATGTGAAGCATCTGGTTGGCGTTTCGACTAACTACCAAATATGGTGATGATAGGAAGCCCAGTGGACGTCTGTGGGAGAAGATGGAGCGAGATGGATTTTGACCGACATTCCTCTAATTTTGTCATCGATGAAACAGTTGAGCTCAATGCAGTTTTCTTTTTTCAAAACTATAATCTGTTACGAACAGAGTGGACTAAGTTTTGTAGACTTTGCCTTTTGCTTTCTTTAGAAGGAACGCAAAGGCGATTGAGTTATTGCACACAGCGCACTTCACATAGCAAGCTTTCCCCAACTGAAATATGCAAATACATGCAAGAACGCGCCAATAAGATATCGCTAGCTCGTTCTTGGCTCTGCCCACCTCCTTGCTTGCTTTAGCCACGACAGGCTTTTGGTCTATCTTGGATTACTTATAAAAAATCTTGGCCAATATCTTTCTTCTGTTTCTTCGTCTTCTTTTTCTTATTTTGTATCATGGCGTTCATACATTTTGTTTGTACATGCCGCCACCTACTGTGCGGTAGTGTGTGGTCACTCACGTTACATTTTGTGATACAAAAACTTAAATGGAAAGGGAAAAAATGCACCACCAACTAACCCTACACCTACAGTGGTTCTTCCTTTAAAAGTTTTGTCATACTGCAGCACACCTTGCGGGCTGCCGCAGAATTCTATGGCACATTATTTTAAGTGTCAGACATTGTTGCCATTAATGCTAGTTAGTGCTAGTTTTACCACCAGAGGGCATCTTTTTTTTAACCGCTTTTCCTCCCCAATTTCATGGTATCCAATTGGTAGTTACAGTCTTGACTCATCGCTACAACTCCCGTACAGACTCGGGAGAGGCAAATGTCGAGAGCCGTGCATCCCCCAAAACCCAACCCAACCAAGTCGCACTGCTTCTTGACACAATGCCCGCTTAACCCGGAAGCCAGTCGCACCAATGTGTCGAAGGAAACACCGTATACCTGGTGACCGTGTCAGCGTGCATGGGCCCGGTCAGCCACAGGAGTCGCTAGAGCACGATGGGACCAGGACATCCCTTCCGGCCAAACCCTCTCCTAACCCAGACAACACTGTGCCAATTGTGAGCCGCCCCATGGGTCTCCCGGTCGTGGCCGGCTGTGACAGAGCCTGGACTCAAACCAGGATCTCTAGTGGCACAGCTAGCACTGCGATGCAGTGCCTAAGACCACTGTACCACTTGGGAGGCCCAAGAGGGCATCTTTGAGAAGCATCTGACAGTTTTTAATATTGCTGTACTAGAGAATTTAAAACCTGTTTTGTAAAACATAGTACATGGGATTGATTTGAAGAAACATTAATTAATTAATTAGATTAATATTATGGAGTTTCTATTCCAAGGGAAATGAAACCCTCAGGAAAATATGGCGCTGTACAATGTGACCGGTCGGGAGTAGGCTACACCCTAATTGTAGTCTAACCAATTCCCAAACGGAGATTCAGTGAAAATAAAAATCTAATTGATTTATCAAGACCAGTCCCCATACTTGTCCTGAAATAGTTGACCGCACGCGGGTAGGCTATTGCTTCATATCCTATTATAACAATTGGATGACTTTGGGTGGTCCAGTAAGCAACAATTTGTTGCCTTCATTAGCCTACTTTATTGTGAAAAATTCATCCGTAACTCTGCCAAGCCTACAAGCAAGAAAATGACGATGCAACAATGCAACAAATACATTGATCATCTCAGTAAGGTTTTACCCATGGTCGTGGAGCTGGGGGAAGTGCAACTAAAATGCAGCTGAGATGTACTGTACAGTAAGTTGAAATAAACATCTGCATTTTGAAAGTCTTTTTTATCGTTATTTTATTAACGAAAGCAGAAAGATGTTGATGAACAGATACTGTGTAAAACTTTGGAGTATCGAATACATTGCAAGTAGGGAGGATATTCATGCAGTAGCTGGGCTATTAAACTAATCGTTGGATAACAGATCGGCTCTCCGAACTCATTCACACATGTTACTGTGTGTGTGTTTCGATTCTCTCTCTCTCTCTCTCACACACACACGCACTTGCTGTCTTGACCTCTGAATGCTCGGCTATGAAAAGCCAAATGACATTTACTCCTGAGATGCTGACCGGTTGCATCCTCTATAACCACTGTTTATATTATTTGACCCTGTTGGTCATCTATGAATGTTTGAACAGCTTGAAAATTGATCTAGCCTTTATGACCATGTACTCTTATCTCCAACCAGTTCGGATTTAAGTATAATTTTTTTATGACTGATTCCTTTAGTGAGAGTTCTAATGCTTTAATATTTAAACATTTCTGCCCTCCGATTTCAAATTCATTATATAAATAGGCCCATGTGCACCTTCATCAGATGAACCGAAACATGTAGGCTAAAGCTATTTAATTCATGAATGCATTGGATATTCTGTGTTTTTATTTACAGTAGTGATGGAAAGCTGGAGGCATTTTGTTTTTCACAAGCGTGGTTTTAGAGTACTTAAGTACTTAACTCCGGGATGCTGGCCTTCGAGGCAGAGTTCCTCTGTCCAGTGTCTTGTGTTCTTTTGCCCATCTTAATCTTTTCTTTTTATTGGCTAGATATGGCTTTTTCTTTGCAACTCTGCCTAGAAGGCCAGCATCCTGGAGTCGCCTCTTCACTGTTGATGTTGAGACTGGTGTTTTGCGGGTACTATTTAATGACGCTGCCAGTTGAGGACTTGTGACGCATGTGTTTCTCAAACTAGACACTCTAATGTACTTGTTCTCTTGCTCAGTTGTGCACCGGGGCCTCCCACTCCTCTTCCTATTCTGCTTAGAGACAGTTTGCGCTGTTCTGTGAAGGGAGTAGTACATTTACATTTTACATTTTAGTCATTTAGCAGACGCTCTTATCCAGAGCGACTTACAGTAGAGTGCATACATTTTTATTACATTTTACATACTGAGACAAGGATATCCCTACCGGCCAAACCCTCCCTAACCCGGACGACGCTATGCCAATTGTGCGTCGCCCCACGGACCTCCCGGTTGTGGCCGGCTGCGACAGAGCCTGGGCGCGAACCCAGCCCAGCCTGGGCGCGAACCCAGAGACTCTGGTGGCGCAGTTAGCACTGCGATGCAGTGCCCTAGACCACTGCGCCACCCGGGAGGTACACAGCGTTGTACACAGCGTTGTGCGAGATCTTCAGATTCTTGGCAATTTCTCGCATGGAACAGCCTTTATTTCTCAGAACAAGAATAGACTGACGAGTTTCAGAAGAAAGTTCTTTGTTTCTGGCCATTTTGAGCCTGTAATCAAACCCACAAATGCTGATGCTCCAGATACTCAACTAGTCTAAAGAAGGCCAGTTTTATTGCTTCTTTAATCAGGACAACAGTTTTCAGCTGTGCTAACATAATTGCAAAAGGGTTTTCTAAGGATCAATTAGCCTTTTAAAATGATAAACTTAGATTAGCTAACACAACGTGCCCTTGGAACACAGGAGTGATGGCTGCTGATAATGGGCCTCTGTACGCCTATGTAGATATTCCATAAAAAATCTGCCGTTTCCAGCTACAATAGTCATTTACAACATTAGCAATGTCTACACTGTATTTCTGATCAATTTGATGTTATTTTAATGTACAAAAAATGTGCTTTTCTTTCAATAACAAGGACATTTCTAAGTGACCCCAACATTTTGAAGAGTAGTGTGTACAGTTGAGGTCGGATGTTTACATACACCTTAGCCAAATACATTTAAACTCAGTTTTTCCCAATTCCTGACATTTAATCCTAGTAAAAATGCCCTGTCTTAGGTCAGTTAGGATCAGCACTTTATTTTAAGAACGTGAAATATCAGGATAATAGTAGAGAGAATGATTTATTTCATCACATTCCCAGTGGTTCAGAAGTTTACATACCCTCAATTAGTATTTGGTAACATTGCCTTTAAATTGTTTAACTTGGGTCAAACGTTTCGGGAAGCCTTCCACAAGCTTCCCACAATAAGTTGGGTGAATTTTGGCCCATTCCTCCTGACAGAGCTGTTGTAACTGAGTCAGGTTTGTAGGCCTTCTTGCTCGCACATGCTTTTTCAGTTCTGGCCAAACATTTTCTATAGGATTGAGGTCAGGGCTTTGTGATGGCCACTCCAATACCTTGACTTTGTTGTCATTAAGCCATTTTGCCACAACTTTGGAAGTATGCTTGGGGTCATTGTCCATTTGGAAGACCCATTTGCAACCAAGCTTTAACTTCCTGACTGATGTCTTGAGATGTTGCTTCAATATATCCACATAATTGTCCTCCCTCATGATGCCATCTATTTTGTGAAGTGCACCAGTCCATCCTGTAGCAAAGCACCCCCACAACATGATGCTGCCACCCCCGTGCTTCACGGTTGGGATGGTGTTCTTCGTCTTACAAGCCTCCTCCTTTTTCCTCCAAGCATAATGATGGTCATTATGGCCAAACTGTTCTACTTTTGTTTCATCAGACCAGAGGACATTTCTCCAAAAGGTACGATCTTTGTGCCCATGTGCCGTTGCAAACCGTAGTCTGGCTTTTTTATGGCGGTTTTGGAGCAGTGGCTTCTTCCTTGCTGAGCGGCCTATCAGGTTATGTCGATATAGGACTCGTTTTACTGTGGATATAGATCATTTTGTACCTGTTTCCTCCAGCATCTTCACAAGGTCCTTTGCTGTTGTTCTGGGATTGATTTGCACTTTTCGCACCAAAGTACGTTCATCTCTAAAAGACAGACCTGAGTGCTATGACGGCTGCGTGGTCCCATGGTGTTTATACTTGCGTACTATTGTTTGTACAGATGAACATGGTACCTTCAGGTTTTTGGAAATTGCTCTCAAGTATGAACCAGCCTTGTGGAGGTCTACAATTTTTTTCTGAGGTCTTGGCTGATTTCTTTTGATTTTCCCATGATGTCAAGCAAAGAGGCACTGAGTTTGAAGGTAGGCCTTGAAATACATCCACAGGTACACCTTCAAATTATGTCAATTAGCCTATCAGAAGCTTCCAAAGCCATGACATAATTTTCTGGAATTTTCCAAGCTGTTTAAAGGCACAGTCAACTTAGTGTATGTAAGCATCTGACCCACTGGCATTGTAATACAATGAATTATAAGTGAAATAATCTGTGTATAAACAATTGTTGGAAAAATTACTTGTGTAATGTACAAAGTAGGTGTCCTAACAGACTTGCCAAAAATATAGTTTGTTAACAAGAAATTTGTGGAGTGGTTGAAAATGAGTTTTAATGACTCCAACCTAAGTGTATCTAAACTTCCGACTTCAACTGTATTGTCACGCCTGTGCTTGCTCTCCCTCTCTTGCGCTCGGGGGCGCCAGGCTGCCCTTCATTACGCACACTTGTCATCATCATTACACGCATCAGCGCTCACTGAACTCACCTGGACTCCTTCACTTTGTTGATTGCCCCATCTATATCTATCTGTTCCTCCGTTGGTTCCCCATGTCAGCATTATTGTCATTTACGTTTCCCCTGTCCAGACGCGGTTCATGATCTGTTTCATGTCCGTGTTTCATTAAATGTTCACTCCCTGTATCTGCTTCTCGTCTCCAGCGTCTGTCCTTACATATATAATAATTATTATTATTATGATTTATTTTTTTCTGAATATTAACCATGTGTGCTCTCTTGTTTTGGACTGTTCTGTAGTTTTGACCCAATGATTCATCTGACAAACAAAGAACTTTGCGTACTGCAGGCCCAAGCATGGATTAAAGCTGGCGAGACATTCAATGACGTCATCAAGAGATGGCAGGTAGCCTAGTGGTTAAAGTGTTGGGCCAGTAACCGAAAGGTTGCTAGATTGACTCCCCGAGCTGACAAGGTAAAAACCTGTCGGTCTACCCCTGAACAAGGCAGTTAACCCACTGTGTTCCTAGGCCGTCGTTGTAAATACAAATTTATACTTAACTGACTTGCCTAGTTAAATAAAAAATATGCTGGACCCTATGTCAGAGAGGTGTTTTTGGGACTACATTGTGTCTATTGTCCTGCTAATAGCCCTTGTGAAAACATGTTTTCAAAAGGCCTCCAGGTCGGATAGAGAAGTTCCTTACCTTTTCCCCCCTTCCACTTGCCTCTTCTACTTATTCCCATAGTAATTCGTTATGGTTTGCATTACAAATGAGGGCATGAACTGGGTCAAGATGCCAGCAGAGTAAGTAGACCTTTATGATGTAAAATAAAGGTTAAATCAAAATAAATAAATAAAAGACCTACAACACTTTTAACAGCACATTACTCAACACTAGTGAGACTCATGTCGCCTACGGTAAGTCTACAGTATATCTAAAAATATTGTTTTCATCTCTACATGTAGGTCTCCTGATTTAAACCCGACCAAACTCGTTGCAACTAAACATCTGCACGTTTGCCTGGCATGGATTCCTCGCCTTCTTCAACTCTGCCAATGACGCCTGACTCTCCGCCAATGACGTGACTCTCCGCCAATAATTACATTTAAAGGATTGGAGGATTCTAAATTAATATCTAAGGGGCATTTTACGTTAGGGCAAATCTGGTCTGTGAGAATATCTAAGGGGCTTTTATATAATTATAATGCAGGGTTAATAATAATAATAATCGCTTTGTAAATAAGGTTGCATTATGAAAAGAAAATGACAGGCGCAAGAGACGGTGGTATATACTTTTAATGATCACAATTTTCTTTAACCAATTGTGGTCTTTAATCCAGGGCCGACAGACAAGTTCCTTACTCTTTTTTCTTTCTTCCTATGGCTTGTTTAAAAAATGAATATATTTTGGAGATGATTTCGTTTCAAGTAACCGAAAGTGAGCGATTGTAATCTGAATAAAGGGAAAAAGGCCATTATTGAACATGGGGTGAGACACTCTTACTAATTTGCAAATACAGACAGTTTGTCATTTAGAATGATTTATTTCTGTTTATAGAGGGAGAGAAACCAAAAGCCCACCGTGCCTATTGTTTTGAAAATCGTCAGTCCACATGTCAAGTGAAATTCCCCCATTGTATTTACCCACGTTCTCTCTTAACTCCAGGACCACCAACAGTTGTTGTTGTTGTTGCCTGATGCAGGACTCTAGTGCCAGAGGAGAGACTTTCAGACTGAAAACGCCTCCATTAATTGCCACAGTTTAGACTACCGATAGATCAGCGTTCTATCTCCCCCTTGTGATAGTGTGGTGCAATGACAGAATGCCACCATCTACCACTAACAGTTGCGGCATAAGCTCATAACTTTTAAAGGAAGAACCACTGTATATACCACTATTTCATTTTATTTTTAAATCCCCACCTTATTCCACTACTTTCACCATAACTAATCCTACATCAGGCTGACAGCTTGGGAGGATGAGACTCTTTTGTTCAACACACCTTCTGCAGTAAAACCTCTTACACTCTAGCACTTCTCTGCAGCTGCCACCACAACATCTATTTTATGTGATTTATCTTCCATTTCTGTGGTATAGTTCAATTCAAATCAAATTTGATTGGTCACGTAGACATGTCTAGCAGGTGTAAAGAAATGCTTGTGTTCCGAGCTCCAACAGTGAAGTAGTATCTAACATTTCACAATAATACACACAAATCTAAAGTAAAAGAATGGAATTAAGAAATATATTAATATTCGGACGAGCAATGTCGTAGTGGCATTGACTAAAATACAGTAGAATATAATACAGTATATACATATGAAATGAGTAAAGCAGTATGTAAACATTGTTAAAGTGACTAGTATTCCATTATTAAAGTGACCAGTGATTCCATGTCTATGTATATAGGGCATCAGCCTCTAAGGTGCAGGTTGAGTAACCGGCTGGTAGCCGGCTAGTGATGGCTATTTAACATGGTGGCCTTGGTCTGATGGCCTTGAGATAGAAGCTGTTTTTCACTCTCGGTCCCAGCTTTGATGCACCTGTACTGACCTCACCTTCTGGATAGTAGCGGGGTGAACAGGCCGTGGCTCAGGTGGTTGATGTCCTTGATGATATTTTAGGCCTTACTTTGACATCGGGTGCTGTAGGTGTCCTGGAGGGCATGGTGATGCATTGGTCAGACCGCACTACCCTCTGGAGAGCCCTGCGGTTGCGGGCTGTGCAGTTGCCGTACCAGGCGGTGATACAGCCCGACAGGATGCTCTCAATTGTGCATCTGTAAAAGTTTGTGAGGGTCTTATTTCTTCAGCCTCCTGAGGTTGAAGAGGCGCTGTTGCACCTTCTTCACCACACTGTCTGTGTGGGTGGACCATTTCAGATTGTCAGTGATGTGTACGCCGAGGAATGTGAAGCTTTTCACCTTGTCCACTGTGGTCCCGTTGATGTGGATAGGGGCGTGCACCCTCTGCTGTTTCCTGAAGTCTACGATCAGCTACTTAGTTTGGTTGACGTTGAGGGAGAGGGAGAGGTTATTTTCCTGGCATCAGTCCGCCAGTGCCCTCACCTCCTCCCTGTAGGCTGTCTCGTCATTGTTTGTAATCAGGCCTACTCCTGTTGTGTAGTCTGCAAACTTGATGATTGAATTGCCACACAGTCATGGGTGAACAGGGAGTACAGGAGGGGCCCCTGTGTTGAGGATCAGCAAAGTGGAGGTGTTGATAAGCATATGGCATTATATGCTAAGAAGCCAACCTTACTGAAGCACAAATTCTTATCACTCTGTATTGGCCGAGGCCTACTACTCACCCTTGACCAAGCATCCTCTACTATTTTCACTGCCTCAACATACAACACCTTCTGTTCTACTCTGACTCTGGCAACCTCAACCTGTTCCTCTCGCACTGGGCCTTTCTGATCCCCAGCAACATTGGAACCCCCACAATTGACACACACAGTTTCTCCCACTAATACTATACATTGCTTTGTCCCATGCACACATCTCGGAATCTTCCTCCTACACACTTCTGCAAAATGACCATAAGCTAGGCATCTGAAACACCTTAGTGGGTTTGGCACAAACGCTCTCACTGGATAACTGACATACAGTGAGCTCCAAAACTATTGGGACAGTGACACATTTTTTTGTTGTTGTGTGAGAAATTTACAGACTCACAAATATCATACCCCCAAGACATGCTAACATCTCACGATTACAATAACAGGGGAGGTTAGCATTTTTGGGGGGGGTATGATATATGTTCCTCTATAACTTTCTCATTTATCATTATTCACGATACATTCAGGATTATCCGTAATCATAGTAGCATCCACATTGATGTAGATTTGTTTAGAAACATATTATATTCTTATTTACAATAAAAGTCACTCCAAAATGATACAATACATTATTTACCATTCATTTCTATCGGGTACAAAATAATCTGAAACACAACCAAAACAAACAGCAAATCACAAGCTTGATGTAGTCATTGCGTGCTATGAAATGGGACCAAATACTTAACTTTTTACTTCTTTAATACACATATAAGTGAATTTGTCCCAATACTTTTGGTCCACTGAAACGGGGGACTTTGTACAAAAAGTGCTGTAATTTCTAAAAGGGTCACCAATATGGATGAAAATACACTCAAATTGACAGTCTGCACTTTAACCTCATAGTCATTGTATAGTTTCAAATCCAAAGTGCTGGAGTACAGAGCCAAAACAACAATGGCTTCACTGTCCCAATACTTGTGTAGCTCACTGTATCCTAACATGACTTTACCAGGTAAAGATTCTTCTTCAAAACTCAAAAGGGCAGACAGTGTCTTCTCAGTTTCACGACGCTCACCACAAGATCTGCGTCGCACCAAACAGTGGGTGTCACAGACACAGGGAATTTTCCATTTCAGTTGCTCCACCTCAACACTTAACGCCAGTGATCACTCCCTGCAAAGGTAGAGCAAAGGAGAGCAAAGCAAGTCACAGGTCTTGTCCCTAATCGCTTGAGGCGAAGCACCCACTCCCTCTGGAAGGAATAAACTGAAAAAGTTCCACAGACATGTGACTAACTAACAGAGTCCCTGAACAAAGGGGGGTCAAAATCAAAAGTAACCGTCAGTATCTGGTGTGGCCACCAGCTACATTAAGTACTGCAGTGAATCTCCTCCTCATGGACTGCACCAGATTTGCCAGTTCTTGCTGTGAGATGTTACCCCACTCTTCCACTAAGGCACCTGCAAGTTCCCGGACATTTCTGGGGGGAATGGCCCTAGCCCTCTCCCTCTGATCCAACAGGTTCCAGACGTGCTCAATGGGATTGAGATACGGGCTCTTCGCTGGTCATGGCAGAACACTGACATTCCTGTCTTGCAGGAAATCACGCACAGAACGAGCAGTATGGCTGGTGGCATTGTCATGCTGGAGGGTCATGTCAGGATGAGCCTGCAGGAAGGGTACCACATGAGGGAGGAGGATGTCTTCCAGCATTGAGATTGCCTGCATTGACAACAAGCTCAGTCCGATGATGCTGTGACACACCGCTTCAGACCATGACGGTCCCTCCACCTCCAAATCGATCCCGCTCCAGAGTACAGGCCTGAGTGTAGCTTTCATTCCTTCGAATATAAACGCGAATCCGACCATCACCCCTGGTGAGACAAAACCGCGACTTGTCAGTGAAGAGCACTTTTTGCCAGTCCTGTCTGGTCCAGCGACGGTGGGTTTGTGCCCATAGGCGATGTTGTTGCCAGTGATGTCTGGTAAGGACCTGCCTTACAACAGGCCTACAAGCCCTCAGTCCAGCCTCTCTCAGCCTATTGCAGACAGTCTGAGCACTGATGGAGGGATTGTGCGTTCCTGGTGTAACTTGGGCTGTTGTTGTTGCCATGCTGTAGCTGTCCTGCTGGTGTGATGTTCGGATGTACCGATGCTGTGCAGGTGTTGTTACATGTGGTCTGCCACAGCGAGGACGATCAGCTGTCCGTCCTGTCTCCCTGTAGCGCTGTCTTAGGCGTCTCACAGTACGGACATTGCAATTTATTGCTCTGGCCACATCTGCAGTCCTCATGCCTCCTTGCAGCATGCGTAAAGCACGTTCACGCAGATGAGCAGGGACCCTGGGCATCTTTCTTTTGGTGTTTTTCAGAGTCAGTAGAAAGGCCTCTTTAGTGTCCTACGTTTTCCACAGGTGCATGTTCATTAATTGTTTATAGGTCATTGAACAAGCATGGGAAACAGTGTTTAAACCCTTTACAATGAAGATCTGTGAAGTTATTTGGATTTTTACAAATTATCTTTGAAAGACAGGGTCCTAAAAAAGGGACGTTTCTTTTTTTCCCTGAGTTTATATATGGATCAGCCAAAAGGCATGGATCCACTTTCTCCAAAAATGTCACTCCTACTGGGCCTGAATCATCCTTTGCATGACCATTGTGACTAGACTCAGCCTCTGAGGTTTTCTCCACACCTGCCACCACAGGTAATTCATCCTCACTCTCATCAGGTAATATTTCGAAGACATCAGAGAGAGCAGAATATGGTTTGTACTTGGCGCCATTCTTCCTCAACACACATCTTCCCGCTGCACACTGCTCTTCTCCTTCTTCCTCGCTGTCCATAACCACATCTATCCGTTCACCTCGCTCATGCCGCACCTTCATCTGCTGTACTGCTTGCAGAACATGCACAGATGGCCTTTCTCCATTACCCACCTTCTGTTCCTTAGCACATTTTACTAGTCTAGCTCTCTCTGGCCCCTCCATGTTCCCAAAAACGTGCCACAGTCCTCGTCCAGTAATATCTTTCAACAGTAGGGGGCGCACCTTAAAGGGCAAAATTACACAATTCACACAATTCCCCTTGATACATTAAAGCAGGGTTCCCCAACTGGTGATTTTATTTGTCTCCAAGTTTTCTGAGTAAAATATAAAATAAAAAAGTGAGCCTGTCAGGTAGCCACACACCTTAATTCTTGCACGGAATCCATTTCAGCTAACATTATGCAATTTCCCAGATTTTTGACCACTTTTTTCTCTGGTCTCCTTTGATTTAGTCACCCTCATTCTGGCCATCCTACAAGGGTAAACACCCCAATAACTTTTTAACGTATTATGATAGAGACTTGAGATTTGGACCATTGATTTTCTTTATCTATACAATTAGCATACTACGTTACCCATTGGTCAAAAGAGGTGTTTTGATTGGACATCAACTTGATTTTTATATATTTTTACAAATAATTTGTAGACTGCAAAGAAGCCAACACAACGATATAATATTTGATGAAAACACAATACTTTTTTCTTGGAGGGGAGGGGGAGTGGCCGAAAAAATATTTGGGCTTGCGCTACTGACAGCTATATCGTCCACTAATACAGGACTAGTAAAAGGCCCAGTGCACTAATTTTGTAAAGATTTTCAGGGGGTGCTGCAGCACCCTCAGCACCCCTACTTCCCATGGCTATGTTTGAAGCTGATTTCCTGGTGTTTTTGTGGTCTTTTATGTTCAACAATAAAAATTAAAATATATATATATATATACATTTATTGAAAATGAAATAAATACATATCTCATTTACATAAGGATTCACACCACTGAGTCAATACTTTGTTAAAGCACCTTTTAAAGTGATTACAGCTGTGAGTCTTTCTGGTTAAGACACACCTGGAGTGTTCAACATTTGGCCCTTATTCTTTAAAAAAAATGTCAAGCTCTGTCAAATTGGTTTTTGATCATTTCTCGACAAACATTTTCAGGTCTTCTCATTCATTTTCAAGGAGGTATAAGTCAAAACTGCAACTCAGCCAGTTAGGAACATTCACTGTCTTCTTGGTAAGCAACTCCAGTATAGATTTGGTCTTGTGTTTTAGGTTATTGTCCTGGTGAAATCTCCCAGTGTCTGGTGAAAAGCCGACCGAACCAACTTTTCCTCTAGGATATTTGTCACGCCCTGACCTTAGTTATCTTTGTTTTCTTTATTATTTTGGTTAGGTCAGAGTGTGACGAGGGTGATATGTGTGTTTTTGTCTTGTCTAGGGTTTTTTGTATATCTATGGGGTTTTGGTATTGTCTAGGTAAATGTAGGTCTATGGTGGCCTGAATTGGTTCCCAATCAGAGACAGCTATTTATCGTTGTCTCTGATTGGGGATCCTATTTAGGTTGCCATTTCCATTTTGATTTTGTGGGTTATTGTCTATGTGTAGTTGCCTGTTTCAGCACTCGTTGTTTATAGCTTCATGTTCATTTTGTTAGTTTGTTTAGTGTTTCTTTGTTTAATTAAAGAGTATGTATTCATATCACGCTGCGCCTTGGTCTCAATACGACGATCGTGACAATATTGCCTGTGCTTAGCTCCATTCCGTTAATTTTTTTATCCTGAAAACCTCCCCAGTGCTTAACGATTACAAGCATACCCATAACATGATCCAGCCACCACTATACTTGAAAATATGGAGAGTGGTACTCAGTAATGTGTTGTATTGGATTGTCCCCAATCTACTTATTTTTACCCATCTACCAATAGGTGACCTTCTTTGCGAGGCATTGAAAAACCTCTGTGGTTGAATCTGTGTTTGAAATTCACTGCTCGACTGAGGGACCTTGCAGATCATTGTATTTGTGGAGTACAAAGATGAGGTAGTCATTCAAAAATCAGGTTAAATACTATTATTGCACATGTCCATGCACCTTATTATGTGACTTGTTAAGAAAATGTGTGCTCCTGAACTTATTTAGGCTTGCCATAACAAAGGGGTTGAATACTTATTGACTGCAGCTTTTCATTTTTTATTTATTTGTACAAATTTAGAAAATTTAGAAAAACACAATTCCACTTTAACATTATGGGGTAGACCAGTGATCAAAAATCTCAGGTCGCAACACAACAAAATGTGAATGGTCAAATGGTCAAAGGGTGTGAATACTTTCTGAAGTCACTGTATATAGTACATATACATATAGTACATAAAGACGCTAACGGAGTCGGTGCAGCCAGCTGGTTTCTTCACGCATCGCGCCGACAGAAACATACATCTTTCTGGTAAGAAGAGGGGCGGGGGGGTATGCCTTATGATTAACGAGACGTGGTGTGATCATAACAACATACAGGAACTCAAGTCATTCTGTTCACCTGATCTAGAACTCCTCACAATCAAATGTCGACCACAATCAAATGTCGATGTTTAACAAGGCCAATCTGAAAACAAAACTCCCTAAATTCTATCAGCATATCGATTGTGCTACCAGGGCTGGTAAAACCTTGGATCATTGTTATACTAACTTCCGTGACGCATATAAGGCCCTCCCCCGCCCTCCTTTCGGAAAAGCTGACCACGACTCCATTTTGTTGCTTCCAGCCTACAAACAGAAACTAAAACAACAAGCTCCCTCGCTCAGGTCTGTTCAACGCTGGTCCGACCAATCTGATTCCACGCTTCAAGACTGCTTCGATCACGCGGATTGGAATATGTTCCGCATTGCGTCCAACAACAACATTGACGAATATGCTGATTCGGTGAGCGAGTTCATTAGAAAGTGCATTGACGATGTCGTACCCACAGCAACGATTAAAACATTCCCAAACCAGAAACCGTGGATTGACGGCAGCATTCGCGTGAAACTGAAAGCGCGAACCACTGCTTTTAACCAGGGCAAGGTGACCGGAAACATGACCGAATACAAACAGTGTAGCTATTCTCTCCGCAAGGCAATCAAACTAGCTAAGTCCCAGTACAGAGACAAAATAGAGTCGCAATTCAACAGCTCAGACACAAGAGGTATGTGGCAGGGTCTACAGTCAATCACGGATTACAAAACGAAAACCAGCCCCGTCGCGGACCAGGATGTCTTGCTCCCAGACAGGCTTAATAACTTTTTTGCTCGCTTTGAGGACAATACAGTGCCACTGACACGGCCCGCTACCAAAACCTGCGGGCTCTCCTTCACTGCAGCCGAGGTGAGTAAAACATTTAAACGTGTTAACCCTCGCAAGGCTGCAGGCCCAGACGGCATTCCCAGCCGCGTCCTCAGAGCATGCGCAGACCAGCTGGCTGGTGTGTTTACGGACATATTCAATCAATCCTTATCCCAGTCTGCTGTTCCCACATGCTTCAAGAGGGCAACCATTGTTCCTGTTCCCAAGAAAGCTAAGGTAACTGAGCTAAACGACTACCGCCCCGTAGCACTCACTTCCGTCATCATGAAGTGCTTTGAGAGACTAGTCAAGGACCATATCACCTCCACCCTACCGGACACCCTAGACCCACTCCAATTTGCTTACCGACCCAATAGGTCCACAGACGACGCAATCGCAACCACACTGCACACTGCCCTAACCCATCTGGACAAGAGGAATACCTATGTGAGAATGCTGTTCATCGACTACAGCTCAGCATTTAACACCATAGTACCCTCCAAACTCGTCATCAAGCTCGAGACCCTGGGTCTCGACCCCGCCCTGTGCAACTGGGTCCTGGACTTCCTGATGGGCCGCCTCCAGGTGGTGAGGGTAGGTAACAACATCTCCACCCCGCTGATCCTCAACACTGGGGCCCCACAAGGGTGTGTTCTGAGCCCTCTCCTGTACTCCCTGTTCACCCACGACTGCGTGGCCATGCACGCCTCCAACTCAATCATCAAGTTTGCGGATGACACTACAGTGGTAGGCTTGATTACCAACAACGACGAGACGGCCTACAGGGAGGAGGTGAGGGCCCTCGGAGTGTGGTGTCAGGAAAATAACCCCACACTCAACGTCAACAAAACAAAGGAGATGATTGTGGACTTCAGGAAACAGCAGAGGGAGCACCCCCCTATCCACATCGACGGGTCAGTAGTGGAGAAGGTGGAAAGTTTTAAGTTCCTCGGTGTACACATCACGGACAAACTGAATTGGTCCACCCACACAGACAGCGTTGTGAAGAAGGCGCAGCAGCGCCTCTTCAACCTCAGGAGGCTGAAGAAATTCGGCTTGTCACCAAAAGCACTCACAAACTTCTACAGATGCACAATCGAGAGCATCCTGTCGGGCTGTATCACCGCCTGGTACGGCAACTGCTCCACCCACAACCGTAAGGCTCTCCAGAGGGTAGTGAGGTCTGCACAATGCATCACCGGGGGCAAACTACCTGCCCTCCAGGACACCTACACCACCCGATGTCACAGGAAGGCCATAAAGATCATCAAGGACAACAACCACCCAAGCCACTGCCTGTTCACCCCGCTATCATCCAGAAGGCGAGGTCAGTACAGGTGCATCAAAGCAGGGACCGAGAGACTGAAAAACAGCTTCTATCTCAAGGCCATCAGACTGTTAAACAGCCACCACTAACATTTAGCGGCCGCTGCCAACGTACTGACTCAACTCCAGCCACTTTAATAATGGGAATTGATGGAAATTATGTAAAAATGTACCACTAGCCACTTTAAACAATGCCACTTAATATAATGTTTACATACCCTACATTACTCATCTCATATGTATATGTATATACTGTACTCTATATCATCTACTGCATCTTGCCATCTTTATGTAATACATGTATCACTAGCCACTTTAAACTATGCCACTTTATGTTTACATACCCTACATTACTCATCTCATATGTATATACTGTACTCTATACCATCTACTGCATCTTGCCTATGCCGTTCTGTACCATCACTCATTCATATATCTTTATGTACATATTCTTTATCCCTTTACACTTGTGTGTATAAGGTAGTAGTTGTGGAATTGTTAGGTTAGATTACTTGTTGGTTATTACTGCATTGTCGGAACTAGAAGCACAAGCATTTCGCTACACTCGCATTAACATCTGCTAACCATGTGTATGTGACAAATAAAATTTGATTTGATTTGATTTGAAACAATAAAACCTTCTTTAAAACACAAGTGGCAATATGTACATTTAAATAACATGTTGGTTATTTCCCCCCAATTTTGGTGAGTTTTATCTACATAATGACCCTAACATTTCCCTTTTTTCTCTAAAAAAAGAAGATCAGAGCTCTCTGGAGCGACTGAAACATGCCTTAGATGACCTTCTACATTTTGTGATGACCGTTGCAAATGTAATCTGCCACTCTGTGTATAGAGGTAAAGAGTGGTGACAGCCCAAGTGAGGGCCCTTCCATCTCCAGCCCTGAGGAGATCCTCCAGCCCCCTCCTCCAGCCATTAGGAGATCCTTCAACCCTCTACCTCCAGCCACGAGGAGATCTTCCAGCCCTCTACCTCCAGCCATGACACAATCCTCCAGCCCTCTACCTCCAGCCATGAGGAGATCCTCCAGCCCTCTACCTCCAGCCATGAGCTCCTGACCTCCCAGCCCTTTTCTCCTTACAGTCATGAGCAGGACCCTGGGGAGGGCACCTCCAGGCTTTGGATGTCATCCCCACCCGTGTGACCCAGGAAACCCTGAAAAGGAAAATCAGGAAGATGCTGACATCATATACGTGGACAAATTCCCAATGGTGTTGTATGCAGTGCAGTTTGACTGGACAATAAAGGAATTGCACAATTACCCCAAAGTGCTCTTTAGCTGTGTAGAAAGCATGCATCACCACCAGCACTGGGGAGGTTAGCCAGGGAAGCCCAGCCTCAGAGGCCGCCCTGGTGTCTTCAACACCAAGATCTCAAGACTCCTGCAACTCCATCTGCAACCCTGAGCTCTTGGCCTCATAGGGCGTCCCGGAAGGTACAACATAGACCAAGACTGCAGAGTCTGAATCCCTGAGTTCTAAAGGGGTGTGGACGGTATAGATGGTGGTGTGGACTGTCCCCAATGTCCATTGAGGTAGATATAATGCCAAAAATGCAGATATTAAACTGCTTTAGCCATTTTATGATAGCTCATTGACTGATTCAACTTTAGAAAGGTCATACATTTCTCATGAATTCTGTGTTTGTTTTTACATCTCTCTTTTCTTGCAACTATAGAGTTGGCCTGTGTGTTTTGTCACTGTTTGAAACAGTTACATTTATTTCATTTGCAGACTACAAATTTGATGATACCTGTGACTGAGACTGAGATTGCTCCTGCAGAGAAGAAGAAGGAGAAGAAGAAAGTGTCCTCCTTCGGTTCATGCCTGCTGTCATGACTGTCCAGTGAGGATCTGAATTGGCCAGATCAGCTTGGCAATGGATGACAATAACCAGACCTCTCTCACCCACAGAAGAGGGGAGGAGGGAGTTGCTGCCAGTTTGATAGCTCACACCCTGTCATAAATTAAAGAACAGGGGATCTAGGGTCTCCCTCTCCAGTATTAATCAAAGTAATGTTTCCTTTGTCTACACAGAGTCTTCCCACCAAAACTCTAACCCGTTAAAAAAGTGAATACTGGAACAATATTTCTAACATAAGAACTTGGGGAATGGTCGGAGATGATCTATAGAAAGCTAATGTCATATTGTTTTTTATTTTTGTGATGGCATTAAAAAGGTTATAAAGGAAATTATGTAACTTGGAAAGTATTATCTGTCAAGTTTCCATCCTTAACTTTGTATATGAAATATGACAAATGGTGAAAGTATTTTTGTTAAGATATGTTATTTTAGGAGCCATAAGAGAATCTATCTCCTATAAACTGTGCATAGTAAGTAGCCACGCCCCGAGTGAGGTCAGAGAGCGTGTCAGACTGACGGAACCGTCCCCTTCGGCCAGAGTGCATAAAAGGATTGGTATTGAGATTTAACATTAGACCAGAAAAGCGTGGAGCGTATCTACACGTTTGAAATGATTGGAACTTTGAACCTCAACACGAGGTGAAGAAAATCAACTCACCTCCCAGACTAGACCAGAACATTGCCAGGCTGCAGCTCTGCGTGTAAAGTGGTTCATACTCTGACTATCAACACGAGGTGGAGAGAGGAGAAAACTCCCCTCTTGGACAATCACTGGTACGGCTGATCAGCTGTTCAAATATCTAGAAAAGCGAATCTAAGTGGGACCATCCTACTACTCCTAAATCATCTTACTGTACTATTCTTCTCAAATCACCATATCCTACTACGCTCATCACCAATGGGAACCGTCGACACGGCTGGCTAGCTATCTTCCAGAGTGAACAAACATAGAAGACGGAAAAGGGGAGACCCCTTTCGGAGTATCAGTGCCATACAAGCTTGCTGCTGAAAGGCCAACGACCTTCCTAAGGAGGGCTGGTTCCGACAGAGATAAATGGCGAACAAAGGCATTCACACGTAACGTTAAATACATTGATTTCTTACATCAAATGGGCGGCAGTTCGTGTGCAAAGCTTTTGATTACTGTGAGAATAGTTATAAAATGAATCAACAATAAGTGTTCCTTTCTCTCTCCCCCCCCTCCCCCATTCATTTTCTGTGTAACAAGCCGTCATATGTTGTCAGTCAGTTAGGGACCTTTTTCTCATGTATTAAAGTGTGTATGTTTATTCTGTGTTATTAATTAGTTAACTAGTAATTAAATAATTAAACCAATTCGTTTACTACTGAATCATGATTAAGGCTGGGGTTTTTGCAGATCCAAAAGTTTACAACTGCTCAGAATGCTATGATAAGAGGTTATGATTAATATGTTAACTGTTAAATGGATGTGATAGGTAAAGACCTTTAGAATTTAATTCAGGAGATGTTACTCTTTAAACAACCGCTATCGTGGTGCTCCAAATTTCTTAATTGTTACATGATTAATTTAATCGGGTAACAATTAAACATAGTTAGTTGATCAGTCATCAGATTAATGAAAGTAAAGTCACGACACTGGACTCTGCCATCTCCAGATTGTTCTGCTGCAGCTTCTGCAGAATGAAAAAGAAGAGGCGGAGCCAGTGAAAAGCACCAGATCAACCACGGTGGGTAAAAAGTTAGACTTTTACAACTTTTTAAAATTTGTTATAATATTCTATATTAGCATGAAAGATAGCATGAAAGATATTAGGCCTACAATTCATACATATCAGACAACATCAATATGGGTTAGAGACCAGACCTGAGTCACATATTCATAACAATAGTGTCCCTTCATATACATAGACCCAATCACATAGGTTACCTGAAAACAATTTATGTTAGCGTTTAAACAATTTAAAATTGGTGTTGTAAATAATTATCTCTTAATAACAATACATGAACAAAAACATGTGGACACCTGGTCGAACATCTCATTCCAAACTCATGGGCATTAATATGGAGTTGGTCCTCCCTTTGCTGCTATAACAGCCTCCACTCTTCTGGAAAGGCTTCCACTAGATGTTGGAACATTGCTGCGGGGACTTGCTTCCATTCAGCCAAAAGAGCATTAGTGAGGTCAGGCAGTGATGTTGGGCAATAAGGCCTGGCTTGCAGTCGGCGTTCCAATTCATCCCAAAGGTGTTCGATGGGGTTGAGGTCCGGGCTCTGTGAAGGTCAGTCAAGTTCTTCCACACCGATCTCGACAAGCCATTTCTGTATGGACCTCTCTTTGTGCACGGGGGCTTTGTCATGCTGAAACAGGAAAGCGCCTTCCCCAAACTGTTGCCTCGAAGTTGGAAGCACAGAATCGTCTAGAATGTCATTGTATGCTGTAGATTTCCCTTCACTGGAACTAAGGGGCCTGAACCATAAAAAACAGCCCCAGACCATTAATCCTCCTTCACCAAACTTTACAGTTGGCACTATGCATTAGGGCAGGTGGAGTTCTCCTGGCATCCGCCAAACCCAGATTCATCCGTTGGACTACCAGACGTGATTCATCACTCCAGAGAACGTGTTTCCATTGCTCCAGAGTCCAATGGTGGCGAGCTTTACACCACTCCAACTGATGCTTGGCATTGCGCATGGTGATCTTTGGCTTATGTGTGGCTGCTCAGCCATGTAAACCCATTTCATGAAGCTTCCGACAAACAGCTATTGTGCTGACGTTGCTTCCAGAGGCAGTTTGGAACTCGGTAGTGAGTGTTGCAACTGAGGACAGCCAATTTCTACACGCTACACACGTTCTGTGAGCTTGTGTGGCCT
Organism: Salvelinus namaycush; assembly: GCF_016432855.1. Classification (NCBI taxonomy): domain Eukaryota; kingdom Metazoa; phylum Chordata; class Actinopteri; order Salmoniformes; family Salmonidae; genus Salvelinus; species Salvelinus namaycush. The sequence goes on along the minus strand of NC_052328.1, from coordinate 5,427,117 downwards.
ACCACTTCACAGCTGAGCCGTTGTTGCTCCTAGACGTTTCCACTTCCCAATAACAGCACTTACCGTTGACCGGGGCAGCTCTAGCAGGCTAGAAGTTTAACGAACTGACTTGTTAGAAAGGTGGCTCCTATGACGGGGCAACGTTGTCACTGCACTCTTCAGTAAGGCCATTCTACTGCCAATGTTTTGGCTATGGAGATTGAATGGCCGTGTGGACGTTTCCACACCCATTGTCAGCAAGCAGCCCGACTTTTTCAACAAACCACTTATCCAACACTAATCTATTAGCGAACAAACAGATTACTAAAGAGAAGTAAAAAAACATTTGGTTGTTATTTGTCATGAATTAATTTGTAATGCTATTAAATTAGCACACACAGTGGGTGACGCACAGAGATGGAGAAAAACCTTTCTAAAACAGCTTTAAACTTTAGATACTGGACTGAGTAAATAAGGCAAAGGCGTAGGCTACAGAACACAAATATTGCTTCTTTTTTTACCTTAATTACTTATTTAGGCTAATCAGGGTTGGGCTCAATTTGAATTGAAGGCAGTCCATTCAGGAAGTAAACTAAAATTGCAATCCAATAATTTAAAAAAGGGCATTTATTTTCGATGACATCTCAATAAACTGAAAAGTAGAAGTGATTTATTTCAAAATATTTTACATTTCAGAATTTTCAATTCAAATCACTTCCTGAATTGACTGCTTTCAATATGAATTGAGCCCAACTCTGAGGCTAATGCAAAAAATGGATGAAAGGGAGCAGAAAAAGGAGATGCAGGCTAGTATCGGCCTACAGTACACTCTTCATTGCGGTTCTATATAGAACCTTTTGGTTCTTTGGTCAGAATAGAATGTAAGAACCATTGAACCTCTGGAGATAGAACCTTTAGGTTTCTATTATTCAAAATATGTCAAACACCAACTGCCATTTATCCAGCACGACGGCTCAAGAAGACCATGGTTGAAAAAAACAATAAAGCAGTTGTTTTAGGCAAGCAAAGTTGATTGTTGTGTTCAAATATGTGACCCGTTTCAGGAAACTAGGCGTATGTCGCAAGTCACTATTTCACAGGAGAGACATTTAAACATTTTTCATATTTTTTTAATCAAAATGCGCTTTTTGGCAGAAATGCCTTCTGGAACATGTAAACTTTCATGTGCCTTAATAACAAACTTGTATGCCATCTGTAAATACAAATACAATTGTTAAATTACAAGCCTTGTTGGAAAAAGTCAGCAACCTTCCCACTAGCCATGATTGGCTGAGGCAATGAGTGGGCTGGACATGCCGAGAGAGGAGTTCAGATTGGTCTGCCATATTGAAGGCTTCTGTCTATTTGAGTCAGTCTGTGTTGGTAATCCTGTCGAACGTGGCTTTTAAAAGAAGGTGTCATGTAGTGGAGCTGCATAAGTGTTGCTCTCCACTTTTTGGAGGTTTGAGTTTTGAAATTAGTGGAATTAGATTATGATAGCTAAAGAGATGGAGAAAACACCTGTCTCTGGATTATATATTCAAACCTCCGTGACAGGGAGACACGTCCACCATGCATGATGATGTATACAGGTAGGATAGTCTAGTGTTAGCTAACTACATTTTCAGATATTAAACGTTTATAATTATGACAGAAAGCGGTTTCATTTCAAGCTAAAGTGTACTGTTACCTAGCTAGCTAATGTTACGTTAAGTGTATCACTTTATTATTTGTTGTTTAACTAGCTAAAGTTAGCTGGCTGGCTCGTTAGCTAACGTTTGGTTGGCTAGTTAGAGCCTAATGTTAGCTAGCTAACATTGAACCTGGTTTGGATAGACCAAAAGTGGGTCGTGATGACGTGGCAGGTGGCAGCGTGGGAGTCACAGCTTGTCCCATAAATGAATCACAAAAATTGAGGATTAGCTGATAACTACGAAACAAACATTCTGGATAATATAGAGAATCTATAACTATTTATTGATTGCATTTTGATATGCTCGAAAAATAAACGGATACATCGAAGCGAACAAGAGAAGACCTTTCCTCAAGTTCTGATGGGGCGAAACGGGAGGGAAGCCGCCGTCTAAAATTCAAAATGTAACATCGGAGAGGGTCGTTTTTATAACTATGTCTCCAGAAGATAGAGCATTGCTTACAAGTATGAGCGAACAGTTAAACGGGTTATATTACCTGGGCTACTGGGGGAGGTTGAGGTCTTAAAAACAGGAATGGATTACAGTAATAAAATGGAAGAAATATGAGCGGAAAATAAGACATTGAAAACTACCGTGGACTCCCTAGGCTACGGTATGAAAATAAAACAATGAAAGCCAAATTATGGGCAAAAGTATGAAAAATAATATCGTTATAATGGGAATAAAAGGAGGATGAATATAAAGGAGGATGAAAACGAAACCTATCAGTCAACGGAGGAAGAAGTCATGTGGTTCATGAAACGTAATCTCAAGATGACGGAAGAGAGAATACAATAGACGGTCTGTGTCAAAAAGTGATTGATGACCTATTTGATGTGTCACGTGGTTATGCCCATTTATGTACATCCGGTCCTGATGTTCTCACGCTATCGAGTGAGTGTTTATGTGACCTGATAGTGCATCTGTTTAGGGTAAAGCATGTGTTTGCAATAAAGCTGTCCTGGTGATTGATGTGTAGTGACCTTGTTGAACTGTGGAATGTGTTTGAACATTTGAAAGAGTAGGGCAATGTTGTAGTGAGCTTATGTCTCTGCTGTTTAGTGATCTTGTATATGAAACAGTAATTTCCGGGGGGGGGGGGGGTAGGTATTGGTCAGTATAAGTAAAGAGCTGTGAACACTACGAGCGACAAGAAACCTATAGAGATAAACCACAGACGACTCTAAAGAGGAAATAAACAAAACGTGTCTCCTAGACCAATTATCGTTGTATTGTGTCCTTCGTGTCATGAACACAATGACAAAACCATCGAAGCCATTCTTTGTGAGGCCCCTGATTGTTTTAATGGTGTGGTGGATATCAGTGATGGGTTACATTTTTCAACCAGACGATTCAATGGTTAAGATTTTCACAAACCTCAACACCCTTTTTCAACCAAAAACAGGGAGTTTTTCTCCGGCTTTGCAGATGAGAGAATGGCTTAAGATACGACTTGCTCTATGTCAGATCGAACAGGCCCTCAGTGGAACATCCCTGCCTGTGTACGCATTGGAAGAGGAAGTCTGTGGGCGAGATGATTTGAAAGCCATAAGAATCTCTTCAGTGGGATATAGTCCAGACTCAAAAGTGACAATTTTAGGTTGTGCCGAATTCAATAGTTTAAATGCCACCAAATCAGTTCGTATGTATTTTCAAAAGCCTGCACAGAGGTCAACTATTTTGTGCCCGTCTTTAGCTTTAGATTGGGGAGATTACTTTGAAGTCCTTGAAATGATGAAACATGTGGAAACTCTTTTCCAACATCGTGAACATTTGCGTCAATGGGCGCTTCTGTCTTCCAGACAGAACATGGGCCTAAAGGCAAGAAGGTTGATCTATGATGGAAAAGAAAACATACGAAACCTGGAAGGCGCTGGAGATAAAGGGGGGAAGTGACAGTGTCTGAACCGGTCACGTCTTGACGAAGGGGATTTAGAGACGGATGGTAGTGTTGGTTTACAATAGATAATTCACAAGCCCTTCTTCTCTAAGAAAGGAATTACTTATAAAACATGTATATGTAGGATTGTTCAAAAATAACATGTAATATGTATGCATTTAGGTACTAAAGATAAAAAATAAAATAAAAATCATTGCATGAAATATCAGGCTGTCTCTCTCTCCACGTGTGTGTGTGTGTGTGTGTGTGTGTGTGTGTGTGTGTGTGTGTGTGTGTGTGTGTGTGTGTGTGTGTGTGTGTGTGTGTGTGACCCCAACATGACCCCAACATGACCCCAACATGTGGTTGTGTGTGGGAGTTTGTTCAGTTACAAACATAGAAACATGCTGATAACATCATTTTCTAAGAAAGGAATTAAAGAATAATTATACATGTAAACATTTAATGGATATAAGTGGCATTTTTGTATTAACATTTTAAAGAAAATAAAGGGTTTTAAAAAAGAAAAGTGGATTTATCTTCAATGAATGACCGCTCTTCCTATGGCTCTATGTCTCTGTGTGTGTGTGTGTGTGTGTGTGTGTGTGTGTGTGTGTGTGTGTGTGTGTGTGTGTGTGTGTGTGTGTGTGTGTGTGTGTGTGTGTGTGTGTGTGTGTGTGTGTGTGTGTAAGGTCTTTGAAACAACTGTCTGAAAACAGTAGGGTGCTGTGGCGTCCAAGGACCTCATGACCTCTGATCCTCCAAAATACTTCTCAGCATAAACAACTGGAGGGTCAGCAAACAATTTTTAATAATTAAAAATGTCAGAATGGGTTCTCAGAATGTGTCATGGTGTGGTTGTTGCAATCAATCAGGCCATTCTCTGAAACAAAGAGGATACCTGTCCCCTACTCCCCCTATAAGCAGAGAGCCCTTACATTTTCTCATTTAGGACACAGTAGTTTCGCAGTTCTGAAGACCGAACAGCTGAAAGATAATCAGGGAATCCTTTATCCCCCCCCATGGAGAATTTTGACGGTGAGTTCAATATAATATACATTTCAATATAATGAATGCTTTTTATATCTAAATATGCCTAAATATATCTAAATATGCCTGTTTATAAATATGAATATATTGTATATTATAAAATTAATATTTATATATATTGAATGAGATGATGGGTTATTGATACATGTTTTATGTATTTGTTAAACGAGAATTGACTAGGGTCTACATGGAGGTGTATCCCAAAATGTTTAGGATAAAACTTATTTATCAGGCGGTTAAATAGCCCCCCACTAACTCAGAGAGGCCGTTGCCAACACTGAGATCCAATCACTGGACACTTTAATAAATGGATCACTAGTCACTTTAAACAATGACACTTTAATAATGTTTACATATCTTACATTACTCATATCTCATGTCTATACTGTATTTTATACCATCTATTGCACCATGCCTATGCCGCTCGGCCACGTTCATATTCTCATTCAGCCTTTTTAGATTTGTGTGTGTGTGTTATGTAGTTTGTGAGGAATTGTTAGATTACTTGTTAGATTGTGTGTGTATTAGGTAGTTTTGGGGAATTGGTAGATATTACTTGTTAGATATTATTGCGCTGTTGGAACTATAAGCTATAAAATTAACATCTGCTAACACTGTGTATGTGACCATTAAAACTTTAATTTGCATGTGTTCTATGAACACACTCATAGCTAAGCTAAACTCAAGAGTGGACCAATGGCACCACCTAGTGGATGTTCAGTTACATGACCAAACATTACATTACTTTTTCATTTTAGATGTTGCTTGTTGAATGTAGCTAAAATGTTAGCATAATAATACCATAGATAAATATATTTGATCATATTTACCACCTGCAAACTCATTCTCTCTCGCCCTCTCTCTCATAAGGTTTCTTCAAATATTTAACAGATTTTTCAGATATTTTAAAACTGGAAGACATCCAATTTTCAGGTAATTCATATTGTTACTATATGTTGTTTTTATGTCAATTTAATGTATTTTAAAGTAAAAATGTATATATTTTGAATAAATATATTTTAATATTATTTGGATCATCAACCATCAGAAGTTACAATTATAGAAGACGATGATTTTGAGGACCATCAGACCGCCGGTATACCTTTACTCAGTCCTACGCCCTCAAGATATTTTTGACTTAAGTCAAAAAATAAAATGCGTAATAATCTTTATACATTAAGCATTAAACAAAATGTGTACACTATTTTAAAAACCTAATCTTGTGTTTACAGCTGACAGCCCTCAGACAAGAATACCCGAGGCATTATGGGCTTTACCATTGAATGACTTCGAGGCTAATGAAAACGACGATATTCTACCGTTCTGTACGGTCAGCTTTGACAAAACTCAAAACGCCCCAAGAATCAAAGATTTGTCATACAAATACACCTCCAAGCAGCCCCAGCCATTCGGTGAATAATCCTGCACCTACAACATATCCTGCACGGCTCCACAAAACTGTAGTTCAAGTACACAGAACTGCATCACCTCTGCCCGAGAAGGCCGACTGGTCTGAAAACGATTGGATTCAAGAGCATGCTCTCTATGGATACGGTGTGACCAGTTTTTATTACAGTTATACTTTTTTGGAAAGAATATGTTAAAACAATTTCAAATAATGTTTTTTTTTCAGTCTCCGATGATACCTATACGAATCATGCAGAGTCTATACATCAAGAGGACATCGGGATAGGAAACATCTAGGATTCCTCAGAAAAACAGCCATCAAACAACTAAAGGTAATTTAACTAAAAACCATGTCCTAACAGTGAGATACAGAAACAAGGACTTAGGTGATGTGTTCTTATATTTTAAATGTACTGTTTAAAAAAAAAAGGCTTTTCTCTTTTATTAGTATTATTGGTTATTTAATATGTATATATATTTTATTTTTAATACACTATTTTGTATATATTCTTCTTTCAGATTCCTCCCAGGCCTATACACACATAGAAGACCCAATACACCAAGAGGAAGAGGAAGAGGACGCTGATGCCATACAGAGTAAAACATCTAAACCGGTTGATACATTCAATGCTGTTAACGTCAATGATGGTGCTGATGAAGAGTTGAGCTATGATGAGGATGATGTGTTGATGTATGATGCGGCTAAACAGCTTGATACAATCAATTCTGAGGTGGAGCCAATACTCATTGAAGACAGCATCAATGAGGACACTGATCATGATATAGAACTTCAAGATAGGTTTCTCACAGCCTTTTACAGGGCTGTCAAAGCCAGAGAGGTCCAGCTACACACACGTACGGCTGCTTTACTAAGACGTCAGTACAATCAAGATCTATCCTTCTGGCATAAAACCATGCCACCAATCTGATTAAAAAACGCCCAAACAAACGATGAAAGCCGTATGTATCATGGATACTTCTAGAATACTGCCAGAACCGATCTCCTTAATTAACCAAATTAATGAGAGCCCCCCCTCCTTCAACAACACCCCTCACACAACACCCCCCACCTCCTATAACTCATACACATGATCACCCATTATCACAGGGCCCCCCACAACTGATCTCCTTAATTAGTCAAATTAATGAGAGCCCCCCTCCTTCAACACCACCCCCCACACACATCCACATGGCACCTACAACCCCGACAGGCTATGAAGACAATGAACAACCTCACAGTGATTTTGATTAATTGGAAAATTGTGTAATAAATCAGATGGGGGAAGGTCTTGATAGAAGTGTCCGTGTTTTGTACCGCAATAAATTTAACATACAGAGATTCGTCAGTTTTTTTATTTCACACGTATGAATCAGAGCCTTGATTATGCAGTTTATGGGATGAATTTGGATACTCTAGGAGAACTTTTAGAGGGCTACAGATTTTGCCGAACCTCGTAATGTCTTACAGCTTGAAATATGTGGGGATAGTATGCAAAACACAGTATCTCTTGTTTTACCTAATGGCGAAGCAGATCTTGAACAATTTATAGCGCTGCTCGAACGTCTTGTTCAATCTAATTGATCCATCATAGCTGATAGGACCTTAGAACTTGTTGTACAAATAGTCCGCCAACCCCTAGGCGGAGGTGGCCAAAGGAGGAAACTAGATTGTCTCATGCAAAAATCAGACACTCTTTTTAAAGAGTACATCAAGACCTTCTTGAGATGCAAGCAAATGGCTTCAGGGTATCCTGCATCGGTCACAGATCAAGAGAGCAAAGACAGATACATTCAGGACTGTCATGACAAAGAAGGCATACGCCTTGACCCTGACAGAATAGAGGTCAATAAAACCAGAAGAAATGTATCGAAATTATTTCTTATACTTATGTCACAAGCCCTGTGTGTCTTAACCCTTAAGATATAATGGCTGCTGTAGAAGGTTTTGGTCCCATGTGGCAACTACCATTTTCGGCCTTAATTGCAGGCCCATCCAATAGCGGTAAAACTTGTTTCGTAAAAAGTATTAGAGAATTCTGAACATGTATTATCTCAGAAACCTGACAATATTGTGTGGTGTTATTCATGTTATCAACCTTTGTATGATGAGTTGAAGAAAATAAAAATCTAGTTTGTTGAAGGAATACCCGCATCCCTGTCTGATGAACTTTTACCTCATAAAAACAATCTGCTGGTTTTGGATGATATGGTTTTTGCCGGTAGTGAACATCCTGAAATAGCACGACAATGTACTCATCATCGAAACCTGTCCTTGCTTTACTTGGTACAAAATGTGTTTCACCAAGGTAAAAATAGCTGTACCATTAGTTTGAACGCCAATTACTTTGTTTTGTTCAAAAACCCTAGAGACAAACTACAAATAAACATTCTAGCTCAGCAGATGTACCCTGGAAGGAAATCCTACTTAATGGAAAGCTATGAGGACGCTACCAAAGCACCATTTTCTTATTTAATCGTGGATTTAAAATCAAATACTCCAGAACACCTGAGGCTCCGAACAGGATTGTTTCCGTGGGAGTGGCCGACAGTTTACATTCCGAAAAAGTAAAAGTGACTCTGCGTTTAAAAAGAAATGAACGTAAGGCCATCTTTGGTCATTGTTCTTCAGATCTCATATTATCACTATGTGAGATTGCTTTGAATCTTCTCAAAGGCTGCATTCCACTCACGCTGACCCAATTAAAAAAATTAAAGAGACAAAAGACTGTGATCAAACTCTTTGCCAATAAAAGGGCCAGTCTTCAAAAGAAAAGAAAATCCCCAGACTGTTGTGTGGTATTTCCTCTACCTTTACTAAGTATAGCCGTGCCCTTCATCACTAGCCTTATTGCTGCCAGACGTGGTGTTTAAACACTGTGATGGCAAATAAAATGTACTTAGTACCTCAACAAGAGTTGGATAGACTTAAACAGCAATTACATGGTCCTGAAAATATCAGACAAACAGCAGGAAATGATTTGGATACGGCCATGAAGGATGTTTTGAACAGAAAAGGATTGAATCCCTATGATAAGGTCCAAAAATACACAAACCTCTTGCAAAGGTATTTGGTCTTGGTAAAACAAGGTGAGAGACAGACCAACCATTTATCGCTTTCCCTGCCGGAACCCTTAAAGGATGAAGAGCATAGAGAGAGCCATGCCCCTGTAATGCCTGGACCGGAGATCTTACCGGTTGAAGATCAAATGCATGTTGAAGATAATGTTATGCCTGACATGTTGACACATGTTCCAGCACATAACAGGAAAAATGTTAGATACAGTATGAACAAAATAAAAGACTCAAAGGGGGCCGCTACTTGGAATGACAAAGAAGAGTTTATCTTTCAGGGGGATGTTGTCAGGGGTTGTCATATGATGGACTTGATTAAAAGTACGACAGCATCCCACAAGATCGCTGATGACCGAAGACCTCCAGGGTGGCGTCAGTTTCTTAAAGCCCTGGCAGTCCTCAACATTCCACTCTCAGGTGTACGGGCACAGTTGAATAACCCCTTTCTTCCCCGGCACTCAGTCTGTCTTCTTCAGATAGCTTCACAGTTCAAAGTGCAACGTTCTAATAGGCTTTGATTACATTTCCAATATCCCCGTCCATATGGAAAAGTGGTAAAGGATAATGTCCCAATTTCAATGTCTAAGGAATAATCTGATTTTCCCAGACAGACTAATGTCTCACCTGAGCACCACCAAAAAGCCTATTAGGTCTTGTCCATCTGCCAACCAGTATACCAGCAACATGAGAGAAGTTTTGGAACGGATCTCTTCATGCTCACTCCACGTGGACTTCTGTCGCACTCCTAAGAGAACAAGGCATGAGAGAAAAGGCACTTGATAGCGTCGACTGGATGCTGTGTACAGGTTGCTGGCTCAGACTCAGGTCTCACGATAGAAGTGGTGCAAGACAGGGCCGTATTGAACGCCATTTCTTCAGCCGGTTAGAGGGGGTTTTGAGGTCCACACCGAGGTCCACATGTTATCCCTTCCATGCATCTACGTATATACCATCTGTAGTCACTTTCACCACAATCTTGAAAGAGGGAAGATCAGAACAACAATTTAGTTCAGTTCATTTCTATTTCAGGAAATCCAGACAAGCATTGACTGCATGACAAATTATTATTTTTACCAATATTTTTGATACCAATTCCTAAGACAAGAATAAAGCATTTTGAAGATTTTTTCTCTCTCCCTTATCACACTGTCGACCTCATCACAGAGTCACAGGATCAGGAAATTAGACCGCAAATCCTTAGGGAGTAATCTTGATCATCCAGCAGACCCAATCTGGTGAGATTTGTATCGAAATAAAACAAACAACGCAACAATACATTCCTTCATATATCACTCGATACACTTCTACATATCACTCAAGTTGTGTAAACTTCAATCCAAAAGCCTCAAAGGACTGGTAATTCCCCCATTTTGACACACGACTCACATGATTAATGTGTAAAAAACACAGCAAATCAAAATAGAATTACTACCCTTAACTTATTTGATATAGGGGGCAGCATTTCACTTTTGGATGAATTGCGTGCCCATAGTGAACTGCCTCCTACTCTGTCCCAGATGCTAATATATGCATATTATTATTACTATTGGATATAAAACACTCTGAAGTTTCTAAAACTGTTTGAATGATGTCTGTGAGTATAACAGAACTCATATGGCAGGCAAAAACCTGAGAAAAAATCCAAACAGGAGGTGAGAATTCTGAGACTGGTTGATGTTAAAGTCATCGCCTATTCAATTCCCTGTAATATATGGATCTGTTTGCACTTCCTATGCCTTCCACTAGATGTCAACAGTCTGTAGAACGCTGAATGAAGCCTCTAGTGTGATGTGGGGCCGGATGGGAGGTGTTTCAGTCAGTGGTCTGGCAGATTGCCAGTTCTTGCTCATGATCTCATTGCTCATGATTGCTCTTTCCTCATGATATTGCCTTGTGTTCCATTACTTATACAGACATGAAGGAATGCTCCGGTTGGAACATTATTGGATATATATGATAACAACATCCTGAAGATTGATTCTCTACTAAGTTTGACCAGTTTATTCGACTTGTAATATAACTTTTTGAAGTTTTCGTCCGACGTTTGCCTGCATCTGCGCGAGCGTTTGGACACGTGTACTACACATGCTAGCAAAAGTAGCTAATTGGACATAAGTAATGGACATTATCGAACAAACAACGATTTATTGTGGAACTAGGATTCCTGGGAGTGCATTCTGATGAACATAATCAAAGGTAAGGGAATATTTATGATGTAATTTCGTATTTCTGTTGACTCCAACATGGCAGAGAAATGTTGTTAAATCTGAGCGCTGTCTCAGATTATTGCATGGTGTGCTTTTTACGTAAAGTTTTTTTTATTTTTTATTTTTTAATCTGACAGTGGTTGCATTAAGAACAAGTGTATCTTTAATTCTGTGTAAAACATGTATCTTTCATCAAAGTTTATGATGAGTATTTCTGTTATTTGATGTGGCTCTCTGCAATTACTCCGGATATTTTAGAGGCATTTCTGAACATGGCGCCAATGTAAACCGAGATTTGTGGATATAAATATGCACATTATCGAACAAAACATAAATGTATTGTGTAACATGATGTCCTATGAGTGTCATCTGATGAAAATCAAAGGTTAGTGATTCATTTTATCTCTATTTCTGCTTTTTGTGACTACTATCTTTTGCTGGGAAAATGGCTGTTTTTTTGTGGCTATGTACTGAGCTAACATAATTGTTTGGTGTGCTTTCCCCGTAAATCCTTTTTGAAATCAGACATGTTGGCTGGATTCACAACATGTGTAGCTTTAATTTGGTGTCTTTCATGTGTGATTTCATGAAAGATAGATTTTTATAGTAATATATTTGAATTTGGCACGCTACATTTTTTGGGGATTTTTTCTGGATTTTGTCCCACCTATCCCAGAGAAGTTATCTCCATAAAGAAAAATTGTACCCAAGGAATATTGGTCCTATTAATTATAAACTTCTCAGTAATTATCAGTATTACAAATTACCTTCAAATCAGTATCACATATGACCTTTAAATCATCATTCAATGTCTCCAGCATTCCAGTAAAGGTGATCAAACCACACTAGAAAGGCAGGACAGAGTTCAGAGCTCATTCAAACCCGTCAAATAAGTGTTTCTTTCTCTATTAGACTAATTATATAAAAACAGTGAAAGATTTCATTTATTTTGTGTCCCAGGTTCACAGTAAGTTTCTTCAGTACATTTATTATCAAAATAATTCACGTGTTTAATTAAAATTCCATGTGTGTGCCCCTTTAAGGTACATATTCTCTAAACCGTGAAAACCCTACTAAAACCAAATTAAATAGACCACTCACAATAAATCAGACATAGCATTAAAAACGCTAACAAATATTCATAATTTGGGGTAAAAACAAACAAAATTTGACCGGCCTTATTTAATGTGGGAGCTCCCTCTACGGCCGAATCGGGTACCTTTATACATGATATAAGTGCAGAATTTCGCTAATTGCTCTTCCAAGACAATAGTCTCGGAAATATCTCAAAGAGAGATAAAATGACTACCCTGGAAGAGAAAGTGTACATTTCTTTAGCATTCACGATATTACATCTTAAATCAGCAACCCACACATTTTAATTATGAAAAAAACATGAAGATAATTCCACTGTACTCCCTCCAGTCATTAATCATTTGTCTACCCCAGTGGTTCCCAAACCCCTTCAAACATTCAACCTCCAGCTGGGTACCCCCTCTAGCACCAGGGTCAGCGCACTCGCAAATGTTTTTTTTTGCCATCATTGTAAGCCTGCCACGATACACACACATACGATACATTTATTAAACATAAGAATGAGTGTGAGTTGTCACAACCCGGCTCGTGGGAAGTGACAAAGAGCTCTTATAGGACCAGGGCAAAAATAATATAATAATCACACATTTTGCTCTTTATTTAGCCATCTTAAATATAAAACCTTATTTGTTCATCAACAATTGTGAATAACTCATGGCAGGTTGAAAGGATGCACATAACTCTGCAATGTTGGGTTGTATTGGAGAGAGTCTCAGTCTTATATAATTTTCTCACACACAGTCAATAATCAACTCTCATATAGGTACGTGGTTGCAAAGGGCATCAGCGTCTTAACAGCGCAATTTGCCAAGGCAAGAAACTGAGCGCAGCCCTATTCAGAAATCTGGCAGTGGCTTCTGATTAGATTAAATTCTCACAGAACCGCTTGTTGCAATTTCGATGAGGCTCTCTTGTTCAGATATCGATAAGTGGACTGGAGGCAGAATCCAGTTGTTTGTGTCGTCCGTTTCAGGAAAAGTACCTGTGTAATTACGCACCCAGCTCACTCAGGTGTTTCGCTATATCACATTTGACATTGTCCGTAAGCTTGAGTTAATTTGCACAAAAAAATAATACAATGATGGAAAGACCTGTGTGTTGTCCTTGTTAATGCAGACAGAAAAGAGCTCCAACCTCTTAATCATAGCCTCAATTTTGTCCCGCACATTGAATATAGTTGCGGAGAGTCCCTGTAATCCTAGATTCAGATCATTCATGCGAGAAAAAACATCACCCAGATAGGCCAGTCGTGTGATAAATGTCATCATCATACAAGAGGTCAGACAAGTGAACATTTTGGTCAGTAAAGCAAACTTTAAGCTAGTCTCTCAATTTAAAAAAAACGTGTCAATACTTTGCCCCTTGATAACCAGCGCACTTCTGTATGTTGTAAAAGCGTTACATGGTTGCTGCCTATATCATTGCATAATGCAGAAAATACACGAGAGTTCAGGGGCATTGCTTTAACAAAGTTAACCATTTTCACTGTAGTGTCCAAAATGTACTTCAAGCTGTCAGGCATTCCCTTGGCAGCAAGAGCCTCTCGGTGGATGCTGCAGTGTACCCAAGTGGCGTCGGGAGCAACTGCTTCCCACTCCACTATGCCTCCCTGTCATGGCTTTTGCACCATCAGTACAGAAACCAACACATCTTGACCACCAAAGTCCATTTGATGTCACAAAGCTGTCCAATACTTAAAAAATATCCTCTCATGTTGTCCTGGTTTCCAGTGGTTTGCAGAAGAGGATGTCTTCCTTAATTGACCTCCCATAAACGTAACAGACATATACCAGGAGCTGTGCCAGGCCCGCCTCGTCTGTTTACTCATCCAGCTGTAACGCATATAATTCACTGGCTTGTATGTGACGCAGTAATTGTTTCAAAACATCTCCTGCCATGTCACTGATGCGTCGTGAAACAATGTTGTTTGATGATGACATTGTCTGTATAGTTTTTGGCCTTTTCCCCCAGGATTGTCCCAGTCATATCCGAGGCAGCAGGAAGAATTAAATCCTCCACAATAGTATGGGGCTTGCCTGTCCTAGCCACTTGGTAGCTCACCATATAAGACCTTTCTAGCCCCGTCTTATTAATGGTATCTGTTGCTTTTATACATTTGAAGTCGGAGTTTACATACACCTTAGCCAAATACATTTAAACTCAGTTTTTCACAATTCCTGACATTTAATCAGAGTAAAAATTCCCTGTCTTAGGTCAGCTAGGATCACCACTGTATTTTAAGAATGTGAAATGTCAGAATAATTGTAACGATCGTTGTTGGAAGGATGGTCTTACCAAGATGCAGCGTGGGGTAGGTTAATAATTTTTATATATGATAACCGGCACAAAAAACAAGACAGAGTAACAAACGAAATGTTCAGCTTTGTAGGGCTAAAAAGCAACAATACAAGAACAAGTTCCCAAAAAAGGTTGCCTAAATATGATCCCCAATCAGAGACAATGATAGACAGCTGCCTCTGATTGGGAACCATACCAGGCCAACATAGAAATACACTAACTAGAGTACCCACCAACCTGATCTAACCAAAATAGAGAATAAAAAGGGTCTCTAAGGTCAGGGCGTGACAATAATAGTATAGAGGTTGATATTTTTCTGATTTTATTTCTTTCATCACATTGCTAGTGGATCAGAAGTTAACATACACTCAATTAGTATTTGGTAGCATTGCCTTCAAATTGTTTAACTTGGGGCAAACATTTCGGGTAGCCTTCCACAAGCCTCCCACAATAAGATGGGTGAATTTTGGCCCATTCCGCCTGATAGAGCTGGTGTAACTGAGTCAGGTTTGTAGGCCTCCTTGCTCGCACATGCTTTTTCAGTTCTGCCCACAAATGTTCTATAGGATTGAGGTCAGGGCTTTGTGATGGTCACTCCAATAACTTGACTTTGTTGTACTTAAGCCATTTTGCCACAACTTTGAAAGTATGCTTGGGGTCATTGTCCATTTGGAAGACCCATTTGCAACCAAGCTTTAACTTCCTGACTGATGTCTTGAGATGTTGCTTCAATATATCCACATAATTGTCCTCCCTCATGATGCCATCCATTTTGTTTAGTGCAGCAGTCCCTCCTGCAGCAAAGCACCCCACAACATGATGCTGCCACCACGGTGCTTCACGGTTGGGATGGGTTCTTTGGCTTGCAAGCCTCCCCCTTTTTCCTCCAAACATAACGATGGTCATTATGGCCAAACAGTTTGTCACGCCCTGACCTTAGAGATCCTTTTTATGTCTCTATTTTGGTTGGTCAGGGCGTGAGTTGGGGTGGGCATTCTATGTCTGGTTGTCTATGATGTCCTTGTTTTGTATTTCTATGTGTTTGGCCTGGTATGGTTCCCAATCAGAGGCAGCTGTCTATCGTTGTTTCTGATTGAGAACCATACTTAGGTAGCCTTTTTCCACCTGTGTTTTGTGGGTAGTTGTTTTCTGTCTCTGTACCAGACAGGACTGTTTCGTTTGTTCCGCTTTGTTATTTTTTGTTCTAGTGTTCAGTGTTATTAAAAATCATGAACATGTACCACGCTGCACCTTGGTCCTCTCCTTCTTCCTCAGACAAACAACGTTACAGAACTACCCACCACCAAAGGACCAAGCAGCATGGCCAGGAGGAGCAGGGATCCTGGGCCCGGGAGAAGAGAGAATGGAGGACATCGTGGACATGGGAGGAGGTGATGGCAGGGGACAAGACCCTGCCATGGAAACAGGCTGAAGTAGCGAGGGAGGAACAACTTCGCTACCAGGAGTCACGGCAACGAAGCAGACACGAGGCAGCCCCCCCAAATTGTTTTTGGGGGGCACACGGGGAGTGTGGCAGAGTCAGGATTCAGACCTGAGCCAACTCCCCGTGCTTACCGTAGGGAGCCGAGGATGGAACCAGAGCCAGTCGGGGTGAAATTGGAGGTGAGCGAAGGGAGCGAAGCAGAGACAGTGAAGAAGTTGATAGGGAGATTGGAGGAGAGAGTAATGAGAGAGTTGCTGTGTTGGTGCATGAGGCACGACATCCGCCCGACGGAGCGTGTCCTCGATTTGATGTCACCTGAGTCAGCTCTCCATACTCGTCCTGAGGTGCGTGCTAGGCATCTGGTGAAGACTGTGCCAGCCCCACGCACCAGGCCTCCTGTGCGCCTCCCCAGCCCTGCACGTCTTGTGCCAGCTTGGCGCTCCAGACCTCCAGTGCGCCTCCACAGCCCGGTGAGTCCTGTGCCGGCTCTAGGCAGGGTTTCCCCAGTTCGCCAGGAGGACCCAGTGCGGCCTGTTGTTTCAGCTCCTCGTACGTGCCGGGCTAGAGTGGGCATTCAGCCTGGAAGAGTGGTGCCAAGGCTACGCACCAGATCTCCAGTGCTCCCACACAGCCCGGTCTATCCTGTGCCTCCTCCACGGACCAGGCCTCCAGTAGGTCTCCACAGCCTGGTGAGTCCTGTGCCTGCAGCCTTTCCGGCGCTGCCAGAGTCGCCCTCCTGTCCGGCGCTGCCAGAGTCGCCCTCCTGTCCGGCGCTGCCAGAGTCGCCCTCCTGTCCGGCGCTGCCAGAGTCGCCCTCCTGTCCGGCGCTGCCAGAGTAAGAAAGAAAATAAGAAAGAAAAAAAATGGAGAAACCAGAGATAACACAGAGACCAAGAAGAATTGTACAAGAATTGTACAACATCAGTAAATTCGACAATGACAACCCAAGCACCTCCCTCTAGCACTACTACACTGACTACGACAACAGTAAAACCACAAGAAAGTGATGTGTTGCAGAGAATCTGGACACTGGGAACCAAATGGGGTAGACATTATGCAGAAACTACCTCTGAATCAAAACACTGACCAAAAATTGAGGAAAGCAACAGAAAATGGCTGGTATGAGTGGGCTCAATATATGGCCCCAAAACATAGAATGGATAATTGTATACTGTGTAGTAAATCCCCCATGACAGATCTATTAATAGCACCTGAACCTGCAACGTTTGAGGATTGTGTAAAATGGAAAAATGACAGATGTATTAAGGGTATAACTTCCCTGTGTAATATACAATGCAGGATAGCATTGGGCAGCACTAAAGGGAGGATTGCACTAAACAAAACCATTTCGGGAGAAAGTGAATGTGCCGCGTATGACATAAGAACAGAATTAGATGGACCCCAGAATGAAAGTCATACTGTGGTGAAAGGAAAATATGAATGCTTCTTTAGTCATGAAGATAGTGGAGTAAATGTAGGGAATACTACTGTAGAATGCAAAACAATTTGGGTACTGGAAACTGCAGGAGTTTGCACATTTTATGAAAAAGGAATGATTTTGCTTTTAAGTGGACGATGCGGAAATACAACTAAAGTAGCACCGTCCCTATCAATGTTGAAAAACCAAAACAGATGTATAGCAGACAGTTTCTAGATGTGTGGAAAGAACAAACTCAAAAGTCTTACCAAAGAAATGGGCTGGACTATGTGCTCTGGTTAGAGCAATACAATGCGTGACCATTATAAAACCTCAACAAGAGCAGGCTGTACAACTTTGAGTAAAAAGAGCCTATGAATCTGATCCAAAAGTATATTTAGATGCAATAGGACAGCCTAGAGGAATTCCTAATGAATACAAAGCAAGAGATGAGGTAAAATTGGGATTTGAATTAATATTCCTTTCGATATCACCAAAAAAGAACCAAGAATGGATAAATTACATTTACTATAACCAGCAAAGATTCATTAACTATACAGACTCTGCATTCACAGCTTTGGGAGAACAGGTTCAGGCCATTATCAAAATGACATGGCAGAACAGGCAGGTTTTGAATTGGCATTCAGCTGAGAAAGGTGGAGTTTGTATAATGTTCGGAGAAGAATGTTGCACCTTCGTTCCCAACAACACGGCCCCAGATGGATCATTTACGGAAGCTATGACCAAACTGAAAGGATTACGACAAGAAGTAAAGGAAAATGCTGGATTTGATACCCACGCTTGGGCTGGACTTAACTTTGAGAAAATGGGGAGCAATGTTTTTAAAAATGATAGGTGTTGCACTGGTGGGAATCGTTTTTTGTTGTGTCTTACCATTCTTAAAATCTCTCCTGATAAAGACCACAGTAAAACAAATGGCTGTGGGAAGGGGTGGTTATGACCCACCTGTGGTGGTAAATCCTGTGCCGGGGGCTCCTGGACAATATACAGATGTATATAGAAAAGCATGCAACGCCCATGGAGGGTCATTGGACTGTCCTTTTGGAAATCCCGAATGTCTATACATTAAAAAACTCAGAAGTGTATGAGTTATTTATTTAACTAGGCAAGTCAGTTAAGAACAAATTCTTATTTACAATGAAGGCCTACCCCGGCCAAACATGGACGACACTGGGCCAATTGTGCAACGCCCAAATGAGACTCCCAATCACGGATGTGATATAGCCTGAATTCAAACCAGGGACTGTAGTGACGCCTCTTGCACTGAGATGCAGTGCCTTAGACCGCTGCGCCACTCGGGAGCCGAGTAATATGAGTCTATGTAAATCCCATTTTTGTGATACACCACCATATTGTATCTTCTTATAATATGTAACAAGTAATTGTAATATTATAGGAGAATGTGTAAAATGCAAAAAAATAAGAACCATTTCATTTGCAGTGAAAGCCATGCCCCTAATAAGCCATGCCCCTGAAAATAACCTATGTATTACCTTCAAAAATACCCAGATGCTAGGTTAACCCAGCATGAGAGTAAAAAAATACCCAACTGATGGTTAACCTGTTTGGGCTGCAGGGGCAGTATTGAGTAGCCGGATAAAAGGTGCCCATTTCAAACGGCCTCGTACTCAATTCTTGCTCGTACAATATGCATATTATTATTACTATTGGATAGAAAACACTCTCTAGTTTCTAAAACCGTTTGAATTTTATCTGTGAGTAAAACAGAACTCATTTTGCAGCAAACTTCCTGACAGGAAGTGGAAAATCTGAAATCGATGCTCTCTTCTAGGGGCTGCCTATAAAGGTCCTTGATATTTATTAGATTACATGCACTTCATACGTCTTCCACTAGATGTCGACAGGCAGTGAGAGAAGAAATTGAGTGTGTAACTTGATCTGGGCTCGAATAAATGCTCTTTGTATGACGTGTCACCAGTTTCCTGTTTTCTGGAGAGCGCGCGAAGGGACCTGGTTTTGCCTTCTGTACAGCTGTCGTTATAGACGACTAATATCTCCGGCTTTGATTTTATTTGATACATGTGACAATATCATCGTAAAGTATGTTTTTTCAATATAGTTTCATTAGATTATTGAAATTTTTTCGGGACGTTAGGCGTGTTGCGTTGTCTGCGTATGTTCAGGAAGGAGAGCTTAGCGCCACTTTGCTAGCTTTCCGTGCTAATTGACTGGAGAAGAGGACATTCTAAATCCAAACAACGATTGTT
This sequence comes from Salvelinus namaycush, assembly GCF_016432855.1. Lineage (NCBI taxonomy): Eukaryota > Metazoa > Chordata > Actinopteri > Salmoniformes > Salmonidae > Salvelinus > Salvelinus namaycush. The sequence goes on along the minus strand of NC_052328.1, from coordinate 5,407,326 downwards.
CCCGACAAAGGACCCCTTGTACAACATTCTGATGTAAGATCATCAAAAGTAGGACCCATTTTATGATGTTATTTCATATATCTGTCGAACATGTTGTACTAGTAGGTTGCGGCCAGGTTTTGGGCACGCTCTCGCCATAACGTAAACTGCATATCGTAATGAAGTTATTTTTAGAATTCTAACACGGCGATTGCATTAAGAACTAGTGTATCTATCATTTCCTATACAACATGTATTTTTTAGTTATGTTTATGAATAGTTATTTGGTCAGAATATGTGAGTGCCAGAAAAATATCCGGACGTTGTGGGAAAAAGATGCTACGTTAGCACAATGTATAACCACTGATTTCAGCTCTAAATATGCACATTTTCGAACAAAACATAAGTGTATGTATAACCTGATGTTATAGGACTGTCATCTGATGAAGCTTATCAAGGTTAGTCAAAAATTATATATCTTTTGCTGGTTTGTTACGATCGCTAACCTTTGCTGCTGGGGAATGGCTTGTGTTTCTGGCTATTGTGGTAAGCTAATATAATGCTATATTGTGTTTTCGCTGTAAAACACTTAAGAAATCGGAAATATTGGCTGGAATCACAAGATGCCTGTCTTTCATTTGCTGTACACCATGTATTTTTCAGAAATGTTTTATGATGAGTATTTAGGTATTTGACGTTGGTGTCTGTAATTACTCTGGCTGCTTTGGTGCCATTTCTGACGGTAGCTGTGATGGTAGCTGCAATGTAAAACTGATTTATAGCTCAAATATGCACATTTTTCGAACAAAACATAGATTTATTGAATAACATGTTATAAGACTGTCATCTGATGAAGTTGTTTCTTGGTTAGTTTGGTTGGTTCTTGGTTAGTTAGGTTGGCTTTGTGCATGCTACCTGTGCTGTGAAAAATGTCTGTCCTTATTTGTATTTGGTGGTGAGCTAACATAAATATACGTGGTGTTTTCGCTGTAAAACATTAAAAAAATTGGACATGTTGGCTGGATTCACAAGATGTTTATCTTTCAAATGCTGTATTGGACTTGTTAATGTGTGGAAGTTAAATATTTCTAAAAAATATATTTTGAATTTCGTGCCCTGCACTTGAAGTGGCTGTTGTCATATTGTGCCCGGCTTCGGGCTTGCAGCCATAAGAAGTTAAATTAAGCCATGTTCCCAACAGTTGGGTTATTCACACAACCCAACTAGCTGGGTAAAAATAAACCAGCATATGTTCTGTCCAATATTTACCCATCGTTAGGTTACCATAGAACCACATTTTTAACCCATCATTACTGTTCCGTATACATTTTGGGCAACCGCGGCATTCAAACAAGGCTGCAATTTAAAACGAATGGGACTGTAGCAACTGTGTTGGCATCAAAATCCGAGGTGAACTAAGTTTCTATTCAGCGTTGATTGACATGGTAATGGACCAATAGTATTAGAGAAAAGTTGACGCTGTACCTTAAAGTGTGACCTGTCACGACGTAACGCACGTAACTGGCATTATAGAACTCATTCTGTGCCGTACGGCCTCTTTCCACCAGAGGTAGCGCCTCTCTCACAGATTAAAAACAAGAATGCTCAATGGTGAGTGTAAAGTGAATTACTCGTGAGCTCATCAATAGTTAAATCAATTGCTAATTTTTGCGTCATCACTGCGAGCCATCATGACTCTCCAAAACCGTGACAGCAGCAGTTTACTTGTGAAGACAAGTTTAGCTAACAACCCTATTAAAATTTGACACAAACATTACAAATAGGTTTGTAATGAGACATTATAAAAACTCTTTATAGTGTTACATTTTTATTTTAGAGGTGATAAGTTCGACAAATCGAGTTTCCCCGCACAAAGTAATATATTCTACTCAATCCACAGGCTTCTTTAATGTAGTTGCCTGTTTTTAAATTGATACAACTGGCTGTGATAGCTGAGGTTCATAGCTAGGTTCTGAACTAATATGTATACCGAATATTTGGGACCATACACGGCAGGTAGCCTAGTGGTTAGTGCATTGGACTAGTAACCGAAAGGTTGCAAGATCGAATCCCTGAGCTGACAAGGTAAAAATCTGTTGTTCTTCCCCTTATCAATGCAGTTAACCCGCTGTTCCTAGGCAGTCAATGAAAATAAGAGTTTGTTCTTAATTAACTGACTTGCCTAGTTAAATAAAATTTCCCCAGCCCCTCTATAACCTAGGGCTGTGTATTACATTCCCCCAGCTACCACCATGACACATTCCTCCGTGAGCCTTGGCCGCGCCCCCCCAGCCCAGCTTCCCCAGATGGGAGAGGAGAGGACACTGTCTGCAGTGAGGGAGATATGGGGGAGGAACTGTGTTGGTCTTGACCCTGAGCAGCAGGAATGGTTGTGGCAGTTGAATTCAGAGACAGCTTTGCGCTGAGTGAGGAAGAGGTGGGTCAGACTCATCTGGTGCAGCATGAGATCGAAACAGGTGATGCTCGACCCATCAAGATGCGTCCCCGCCATATCCCGCTGGCACACCAGGAGGCGACAGACAAGGCTGTGTTGGAGATGAATCGGGCAGACTTCATCGAGCCCTTAGACAGCCCCTGGGCGGCACCACTCGTCATGGTTCCTAAGAAGGATGGCAAGCTGAGGTTCTGTGCAGACTACAGGCAGCTGAATGAGGTAACCAGGAAGGACTCATACCCCATACCCATATATCGATGAGTCACTGGACCTGGTTAGGGGGTCCTCCTGGTTCTCCTCACTAGACCTCTGCAGTGGCTGCTGTCAGGTGCCCCAGAGCCAAAACGGCGTTCTCCACTAACAGAGGACACTGGCAGTTCAAGGTCCTGTTCTTCTGCCTGTGCAACGCTCCAGCTACTTTTGAGCGTTAAATGGACAGGGTGCTGGATGGCATCCACCGACAGGAGTGTCTGGTATACTTTTACAACATCCTGGCCCACGGAAGCTCCTTCCAGTCAGCCTTGGGGGCGCTACGGCATGTGCCGGAGAGGGTGGCTGCCGCAGGCCTGAAGCTCCACCCCAAGAATTGCCACTTCATGAGGAGAGAGGTGTTCTTGGGCAGGTATCAGAACCATGGAGGACAAAGTGGGGGCTGTCCGAGACTAGCCCACCCCCACCAACCGGCGTCAGCTGAAGAGCTTCCTGGGCCTGTCCTCGTACTACAGGAGGTTTGTATGGGGCTTCTCAAGTGTCGCTGCTCCCCTGAACCACCTGCCGCCAAAGGACAAGGCCTTCACTTGGACAGTGGAGTGCGAGGAGGCCTTCAACACAGTCAAACATGCATTGATCAAGGCCCCTGTACTTGCCCCCCCTTTACTGTACGGACTGACCACTCTGCTCTCCAGTGGCTCATGTCTTTCAAAGAGCCAGAGGGGCAGGTTGCACGCTGGTTATACAACTTCACAGTGGGGCACAGGGCAGGGGCATGCCACTCCAACGCTGACGCCATGTCCTGTTGGCCCTGTACTGCAGACGGGTGCCGCCACTGTGAGCGGAGAGAGGGCCATGAGAGAGCTGTGTTCGGTCGCCCCCTGGATAGCCCTCCTGTTCCCCTGGGGCCGGAGTATGCCCGGAGACTCCAGGACCGCCTGGAGATAGCCCACACCTTTGCCAGAGAGCAGCTGGTGAATGCAGGTGTGAGGCAGAAGAGGAACTATGGCGTGCACACCCGGGGAAGGCACTTTGTGGCTGGGGAGCTGGTCTGCGTCTACAGCCCCCTGAGAAAGAAATTCAGATGCCCCAATATGGACAGCCACTGGGTGGGGTCCTGCAGTGTCCTGGAGAGGGTAGGGGAGGTTGTGTACCGGTTGCAGCTTTCTCCCAGGGGGAGACTCAACACACACGTCACCAGTAAGGACCGACAGTCTCTTTGGATCCGATACAGTTCAATTCAAGGGGCTTTATTGGCATGGGAAACATATGTTAACATTGCCAAAGCAAGGGAAGATAATATACAAAAGTCAAATAAACAATAAAACAGTCTCTTTGGATCTGATTCGTGTGGGCTTTGGTTGCAGTCTTTGCCGCTGGTCTACTGCCTTGAGCTGACAAACGGTTAATATAAAAAATCTGCAAGATTTAGGAACACACTTACCATGATCACTCATCAAAGTTTTACTTCCGCCACACAGAGGACTTGGTCTCAAATGTCGGTAGCACCCGGATGCCTGCCCTTTTAAATCCAGGGATCCGTCCTGGGAGCGGCATCGTGCAGACATGTGCGAAGTTATTGACATAGTGGATGATTCGCTGAATGTCCTCGTAGGACAGAACCCGTTTGCTGGCGAAATAACCACCACACCTCTTATTCCTTTGAGCCACACCATGTTCCTTGTAGAACTGTATCACTGCAGTCAGCTTGATTGCAGAAATTCTGGAACAAAGAAGTAAATTATTTATAACATGCATTTTATATGTGCTGGAAGGCACAATGTATTCTCAGCTCTTTTGTTTATATTCATCATACAGCCTACTACTCATTCTTTCAAATATAATATATATTAACAAAAACACTTTCAGAATTTTTCATATTACTTGCACAACGCATAGTATGGAACTTTGTACATGTAGTGGGTATACTTTCCATGTTACAGTATTTCCTTCATAACATTTTTAATGACATCACAAAATAACAAACAAAATTACATTCGTTTTCTATAGATCACCTCTGATCATTCCCCACGTTCTAGTTTAGAAATATTGTTCCAGTAGTTGCTTTTGAACGTGTTAGAGTTTCAGCAGGAAAAACGTATGTTGAGACAAAGCACATTCCTTTGGTGAATTTGAAGAGGGAGACCTGAATTTTCTCCTCTTGATTTACAACAGGATGAGAGGGGGTCTGATTTAAGTTATTATTGCAAACCTGATCCACCCCATATTTTCCAGGTTAAAGTAACCACTGATACATCTCAATTCAAATATGTCAGAGTCTAAGCCTGCAGGTGGAATGCTTTAGTTACAAGCATGTGCTCTATGAGCCTTTATAATCACTTATTATAAGGTGTATAATATCGTATGTCTCTCTATCTAGGGCATTTTCAACCGACTCAAAATGGCTGTTCTAAAAAAAACAGTTTTTCTTTGTCATTATGGGGTATTGTGTGTAGTTTGCTGAGGATTTTTAAATTTATTTCATCCATTTTTGTTTTTAAGGATGTAACGTAACAAAATATGGAAAAAGTCAAGGGGTCTGAATACTTTCCCAAGGCACTGTATGTAAAGCCCCTTGCTAAAGTATTCAGACCCCTTGGGGTTCTTCACAATTTCTTGTGTTACAAAATGGGATAAAAATGTATTTAATTGTCATTTGTCAATAATCTACACAAAATACTTAACTAAATATAATCATTGCATAAGTATTCAGCCCCTTTGTTAAGGCAAACCTAAATTAGTTCAGGAGTAAAATTTGTCTTAACAAAACACAAATTACATAGACTCACTATGCATGTTGACATGACTTTTTTTATGACTAACCCTTCCTTTGTCTCCCATATATACAACATCTGTAAGGTCCCTCAGTCAATTATTGAATTTGAAGCACAGATTAACCTTTCTCGCCCCGGGGTTCCGCTAGCGGAACACCCACAACATTCCGCTGCCTTCGCAGAGCGCGAAATTCAAAAAATATTTTTTTGAAATATTTAACTTCCACACATTAACAAGTCCAATACAGCAAATTAAAGATAAACATCTTGTGAATCCAGCCAACATGTCCGATTTTTAAAATGTTTTACAGCGAAAACACAATATATATTTATGTTAGCTCACCACAATAGCCAAACACACAACGCTATTTATCCACCGCATAGGTAGCTTTCAAAAAACCGACAAAATATAGATATAATTAGTCACTAACCAAGAAACAACTTCATCAGATGACAGTCTTATAACATGTTACACAATACATTTATGTTTTGTTCGAAAAATGTGCATATTTGAGGTATAAATCATAGTTTTACATTGCAGCTACAATCACAAATAGCACCGAAGCAGCCAGAATAATTACAGAGAGCAACGTGAAATACCTAAATACTCATCATAAAACATTTATGAAAAATACATGGTGTACAGCAAATGAAAGATAAACATCTTGTGAATCCAGCCAATATTTCCGATTTTTTAAGTGTTTTACAGCGAAAACACAATATAGCATTATATTAGCTTACCACAATAGCCAACCACACAACCGCATTCATTCACCGCAAAGATAGCATTCGCAAAAACCAGCAATAAATATAAAATAAATCACTAACCTTGACCAACTTCATCAGATGACAGTCTTATAACTTCATGTTACACAAAACATTTATGTTTTGTTCGAAAATGTGCATATTTAGAGCTGAAAACCGTGGTTATACATTGTGAAAATGTAGCAACTTTTTCCCAGAATGTCCGGATATATTTCTGACACTCACCTAATCTGACCAAAGAACTCATCATAAACTTCACTAAAAAATACATGTTGGATAGCAAATGAAAGATACACTAGTTCTTAATGCAACCGCCGTGTTAGATTTTTAAAATTAACTTTACCATAACAAACAGCTTACGTTATAGCGAGACAGCGCCCGCAAAAAGTGCGGAGAATAGGACTAAACATTTTCCACAGAAATACGAAATAACATCATAAATTGTTCTTACTTTTGATGAGCTTCCATCAGAATCTTGTACAAGGAGTCCTAGGTCCAGAATAAATCGTTGTTTGGTTTTAGAATGTCCTTCTCTCCTGTCGAATTAGCAACCTTAGCTAGCCATGTGGCGCGAAGATGTCCATCTCCTCTCGACGCATAGAACGGAAAACTCCAAAAGACCCATTAAATAAACTGATGAAACTCGGTTGAAAAAACCTACTTTATGATGTTTTTCTAATATGTATCAAATAAAAAAAAAGCCGGAGATATTAGCCGTCTATACCGAACGCTTTTCAGAAGCCAATGCTGATGTCCTTCCCGCGCCTAGGTAGAGAAAGGAAATTGTGGTCACGTCATTCCAAGAGCTCTTGTTCGACCTCAGATCAAGCTAGACACCCCATTCCACCTTCCACTGCCTGTTGACATCTAGTGGAAGGCGTATGCAGTGCATGCAAATCCATAGAAATTAGACAATTGAATAGGCAGGCCCTGGAACAGAGCATCGTTTTCAGATTTTTCACTTCCTGTCTGGAAGTTTGCTGCCAAATGAGTTCTGTTTTACTCACAGATATAATTCAAACAGTTTTAGAAACTTGAGAGTGTTTTCTATCCAATAGTAATAATAATATGCATATTGTACGATCTAGAATAGAGTACGAGGCCGTTTAAATTGGGCACGATTTTTTTCCCAAAGTGAAAATAGCGCCCCCTACACACTAACAGGTTAAACTACAAAGAACAGGGAACTTTTTGAAAGCCTCATAAAGAAGGGCAGTGATTGTTAGATTGGTAACAATAACAAATCAGTGAGTGGCCAAGTTACAGTTTTGACTTAAATTTGGTTGAAAATCTATGGCAAGACTTGAAAATGTCTGTCTTTCCATGATCCCCAACATCTTGACAGAGGTTGAAGAATAATGGTAAATCCAGGTGTGCAAAGCTCTTATAGACATAAAGAAAACTCACAGATGTAATCGATGTCAAAGATGTATCTAGCATGTTTTGACTACAGGAGCTCAATACTTATGCAACAACTATATTTCTGTTATTTCATTTCTCACATAATTAAGTTCACTGATAACGATTGGCTGGTTGAACACTGAACAGGCTTTAAGCGATGCTAATCACATCTGCATACCACTGGAGACTAACTTGAGAGCTCTAAGCTGCATCGAATCCCAATAACAGGACATTACAGCCTGTATGCAGCCAGACACATCAGGGATGTGGTGATCAAATAGCTCCTTCAATACAGAGTCAGCTATTCCAGAGAAACCCTGGGAGTAATTGGCTGTGAGTCTGACTCTGTCTGTATCTGTGTCTTTATGTGTGTCTCTTTTGACCCACCCCTTTGTTCAGGGACACATTATTACATTTCTGTTAGTCACATGTCTGTGGTACTTGTTCAGTTTATGTCTCAGTTGTTGAATCTTGTTATGTTCATAGAAATATTTATGTTAAGTTTGCTGAAAATAAACACAGTTGACAGTGAGAGGAAGTTTCTTTTTTTGCCGAGTTTATATATAAAATCGTTTTTTATAAATATTTTTCAGGGTTTGCTGCAGAACCCACAACACCCCGACTATAAGCCTATGGAGATGTTTCCCTGGTAGGCAATAGAATAGTCAGGGATGTCTTCTTGTCTCCCTTCCCATCCTTAAAGCCCCAGTCCTGCACTCCTCTTCCTCCTGTCCAAAGCCCCACCCTTCCTCTGGGAAGGACCAGCAAGCTCTCCCTACCTGTTGCACTGCAGCAGAATCTGTCTGACTCAGAGTCGGTTTTGAATGGGAACGCGTCGCACCACAGCAGTAACCTAATCCCCTGGCTTCTCCTTAGTCTGACAACAGGACAGGGCTTTCTGCTCACACTCAGCAGCATGAAGACCCGCCGCCTCAGCACTTTTCTGTCTGCATGTGTGTGTGTGTGCGCGTGCATTTGGCCTTGTGTGTGACTCTTGGTGTGTGTGCGCCTCTGTGTGTGTGTGTGTGTGTCCGTGCAAAAGACTGCATTATTGAGGAGAAGGGGAAGGAAGAAGTGAAACAGTGCCAGGACGGGACCGTGTGTGTGTGAGTGTGTAGAAGAGATGGGAGAGAGGAGTACGGTGCAGCAGCACAAGCAGCCTCCCTATGATGGTGGGCTCTGCAACTACGCCCAGAAAATCGGCTCCTGCTTCGGACTGGACGGTAAGAGAGAGGGGGGGTTTGTCCTGTACAGCGTGGAGGAGGGTTGGAAGGAACAGGCCAGTGACTGAGGATGTATGAGATTCATTTCTCTCAGTGATCCAGATGTCTAGGAAGACAAAGGGATACCGTATTTTCTGTCTAATCATGGTGTGTTTGTGCGAGTGTGTCTTGAGGTGTGTATTTATTTGTGTCGGTGTGTGCGGTGGGAGCAAGGGTGTTTACATGTAGTTAGCTGCACCCAAAGATAGACACATGAATAGAGGAGCAGGGCTGTGCCCCACTGCAGCAGAACACACCAGCCTATCCTCTAACAGACCCAGCCTCTGTCATCAGCCCGTGTGTGTGTGTGTGTGTGTGTGTGCATGTGTGTGTGCGCGTGTCCTCTGCCTTATTCTTTATCATGCTATATGCTTTTGCATTCATTTTATTGGACTCTTTTACTGTACAGTACATCGGATGGATGAGGAAGTGATGTAGGCTAGATTTGTGGGTGAAAAATAGACAGATGAATAAAACATTGATGTCAGTAGTAGCATGGTCAGGCTCAGCCTAGAGCTATGGCAATCCTCCTGTGTCCGTGGAAATGCTGTGACAAAGGAGCAATGCATTTCATTAGAAATAGAGGCCAAGCCCTAGTTCTCCTCTCGAGTCTGTTTCTGCTCTGTCATCATCCTCGCTTGTATCATGATTTTCAAAAGCTTTAGAGTGGGTAGTGTAAGGTACAGTATATGCTTGCAATGTGTATTGTACAGTTTCTGTTTTGTGGACAGTATATTCCTGTAAGAGAGATGTTAGTAAAAAAAAAGATATTGGTTTATATAAAAATGCTGTTTGTGACCTTAAAGTCTTGTTCACACTGCAGTCTGAACAGCGAAAATTGCACATAGAATCGGATATTACAAGCCACATTTCAAACCACCTACGAAATCATATACAAATCTGATTGCTGACCATATAGACTTGTGTCTGAACAGTCAAATCTGATTTATTTGCCCTCAAGTGGTTTTTAGACTTTTATTTGGCATATCTTGTTCCTTGCTAGCTACTCTGTTGACAGTTTGACAAGAACATGTGGTAGCTAACTAGCTTGTTCATTGTTTACAAACAAATTAGTGAATGTGCTAGAAAGCTTAAACAGCTAGCTAGCTAGTTGACTGTGGTGGCTAGCTGAAAAGGACTTGTTTTGAAAGTTGGATCATCTTATCCTTTGAGGCTTTAAAATTGTTCTTACACTTGAACATTCAAAGTAACTGGGAAATGTCCATGACAGGCATGGTTGTCACCTTAGCTTGCTACATAAATTATAAGTAATAGGAAGCACGAGAACCAATCAGCCTACACCACTGCGTACACACCCATCGTTACTATGACAACTAGCGTAGCCATGTCAGGAAATGACCGCTATCTGAATAAACACAAATCTGATTTGGTCATTTGTAAATTGCTGTTTGGACAGTCAATATTCCAAAACGGATTTAAAAATCTAAACTGATTTGACCATTAAAGCCTGCAGTGACGGTGTTCAGTTTGTTCAGGTAGCAGTAGCGCGTCAATAAATATGTTCACCTTACAGACCAAAAAACGTATGGTTCATCTTATATTCAATCATTGTTTATCAACATTCCCTATGAGCATGTTAATTTCTCTGTAGGTTTTTCCCAATGCATATTGGTATGAAAACACTTTCTCTGCCTGTTCATCCCACATATAACCTCTCACCAGGAGAATTAGTTGACTCTCTAAATTTGGGATAGGATGGAAAATCCACTCCTTAATCAAGGAGACGGAAGGTATCGTCTTTAATTCACGAATTCTCACGCAAATCCTTTTATTATAAATCATTTTTGGGAATCTTAGCGAAAACAAATTCCCCTCCAACATAAGATGGCTTCAAGATTACAAGACCAATCCAGGACTCTCTACACAGTCTGAGCCACAGGATTAGGGGATATAGACTGTGTGTGTGTGTGTGTGTGTGTGTGTGTGTGTGTGTGTGTGTGTGTGTGTGTGTGTGTGTGTGTGTGTGTGTGTGTGTGTGTGTGTGTGTGTGTGTGTGTGTGTGTGTGTGTGTGTGGTGCTCATGGTCTTGAAGAAGTAGAGGCAGCAAATGTGTTTTATTTGGAATCAAGTTGTTGAAATCAATGTAAATGTGACTTGGATCAATGTGGTCCTGTGTGCCCAAGTTAGTAAAAGCATTGCGCTAGCATCACCAAGGTTGTGCGTTCAATTTCCTCAGGGATCACATACATAATGAAAATGTATGCACTCAGTGTTTGGATGAAAGCTTCTGCTAAATTGCACATTTAGAGCATATTATAACTTGAGTAGTTTAGATCACAATAACGGAAAGATATGGTCGACTAATATTGAGCTTTACTGTTTATACAGTCCCGCTTTAAACAAAGTGTAACTTATGATGGCTTCATAAACCATTCATAAAGGCTTCATAAGCAAGACATAAATGGGTCACACATAATCTCTAACCGTATGCCATGCTCTATAAAGGATTCATAAATGTAGCACAACCATGTGACATAACAGGCAATGTCAAATGTGACATAACCCACTGTAACTTATGACATAAACCAGTGTTTTTTAAAGGGTGACATAAGCACTGCTTAGTAAAGGCTTTATAAATCATATTAAATTGAGACTTTACAAAGCTAGATGAGGCAATCCATAGATTATAGATCCATAACTTTGTCAATTCAACTCCCCCCCCCCAAAAAAATATAGGATGGTGCAACAATGGTTATGACGACATGCAAAGGTTTCCCTGATTGTTTAAACCTTTGTTTATACAACAGCTAAATACATCATGGTCCCATTTCAACCAACAGGCAGAATTTAGCACTGTGCTGGAGGGAAGCGCTGGATTTCTTAAAACACTACTAACGGAAGACTACATGCACCCAATGGCGATTTTATCATGTAAATCTTGGCATCCCGGAGTCGCCTCTTCACTGTTGACGTTGAGACTGGTGTTTTGCGGGTACTATTTAATGAAGCTGTCAGGTGAGGACTTGTGAGGCGTCTGTTTCTCAAACTAGACACTCTAATGTACTTGTCCTGTTGCTCAGTTGTGCACCAGGGCCTTCCACTCCTCTTTCTATTCTGCTTAGAGCCAGTTTGCGCTGTTCTGTGAATGGAGTAGTACACAGCATTGTATGAGATCTTCAGTTTCTTGGCAATTTCTTGCATGGAGTAGCCTTCATGTCTCAGAACAAGAATAGACTGACGAGTTTCAGAAGAAATTCCTTTGTTTCTGGCCATTTTGAGCCTGTAATCAAACCAACAAATGCTGATGCTCCAGATACTCAACTAGTCTAAAAAAGGCCAGTTTTATTGCTTCTTTAATCAGGACAACAGTTTTCAGCTGTGCTAACATAATTGCAAAAAGGGTTTTCTAATGATCAATTATCCTTTTACAATGATAAACTTGGATTAGCTAACACAACATGCCATTGGAACACAGGAGTGATGGTTGCTGATAATGAGCCTCTGTACGCCTATATAGATATTCCAGGAAAAATCTGCCATTTCCAGCTACAATTGTAATTTAAAATACTGTATTTCTGATCAATTTGATGTTATTTTATTGGACAAACATTCTTCTTTTCTTTCAAAAACAAGGACAAATGTGGGGCTCAAAACAGGTGAGTCTCTTTGTCACGCCCTGACCATAGAGCCTTTGTTTTTCTATGGTATAGTAGGTCAGGGCGTGACTGGGGGGTTTTCTAGTTATTATTTTCTATGTGCGGTTCTAGTTTAGTTTTTCTATGTTGGTGTTCGGTATGATTCCCAATTAGAGGTAGCTGGCTATCGTTGTCTCTAATTGGGGATCATATTTAAGTAGCATTTTTTCCACCTGTGTTTTATGGGATATTGTTTTGAGTTAGTGTATGTTACACCTCTTAGTTACGGTTTGCTGTTTGTTTCGTTCTTTCTTTGTTGTTTTGTGCGTTTCTAATAAATAATATGTGGAAACCATATCGCGCTGCAGCTTGGTCCGATAATTATTCCAGCGAACGTGACACTCTGCCCCACCTGCCCTGAATGACGAGTCGCCACTGCATGCACCTATGTGTTAACACAAACTTGTTTGAAACCAAAAATCCACAAGAATAAACCAGCAGATCAGTTGATTTCTCGTTACTGTGTGAAGTGATTATGATACCAAACAGCTGCATCTAGTTTCTCTATTCCCGCCCTCATTAAATTTCAACATGGAAACATTGAAAATCGCAAGGCTGTTAATTTATTTAAAAAAGCCTACTTACTGTAATAACTTGATTATATTTCTATCAAACATTTAATATTGAATTTCAACATAATTAGAATATAATGTGTCATTTGAAATAACTTGATGAGACTGCAATTTAATTAACACATATTTAGTCAATCATGATTGGCTTGATTTAGTTACACATTTTAGATATGGACAGTTCAGGGATATTTTATTTTCCCCTCTTGATTAAAAATTACCATAGACCACCAACATGAGTTTTCCATTCATAAAATGTGAATGGTAAATTGCCACAGTAGATTTGCCTTGGTAAATGAGGAAATACTTTGTCATTTGTACAGAATTATTGTAAAAGAAATCCTTGGTCTGCCGGGACACAGACACGCAGGCAATGTGACACTTGCTGTGTTCATGGTCACGAATGTTCTCCAGCTTCATCGTTTTATTTCCGATGACAAATTAGTTGCTTCTGCTTTTATCTTTAGCATACTGGTGACACACAGAACAACTCATTACCATAGCCTCCGCATCATACTGTACACAGCCTCTTGAAACTTCTTTATCTCCAAACCTTTATTTCTCACAAAACGTTATTTAAAAAAAAATGTGATTCGTCCTCCTTTTCATCGGTGGGTTTTCGTTTCAAAGGTTGGCTTACTCCAGGTAAATGTCGCCACATAACAGCTATTTAATGAACGGTAGCTAGCAGCAGACCCATAGCAAGTGAGCAATGTCGAGTAGCTGATGTCCCGTGCAGTAATCAGTGCCGCGAAACTAGGAGCACGAGAGACGGTCTGTGGTAGGCTGGCAAACAGGAGTAATTTCCTCGAGCCATCATGCCAGATTTTATTACATGACTATTTTGGTACAAACATTTACCCGCCAGTGTGGTGGATAGCCTTCTGAGATTTACGGGTAGATTTAAAATCTACCCGCATTTGGCGCTTGGCGGGTGTTAATTTCAGACCCTGGAGGCAGACCACTGTCCAGTCTGGGATGGCTAGTGGCCTGGACCTGCTGCCTCTGCAGGCCGCGGCCCACTCTCGGGAGTGGTAAGATGTGTCCGCATAGCTAGCTAGTGTGGTGGACCTTCCGGCCATGCGCCGCACTTCAGGCGAGACCGGGGACCTACAGCTCTGTCGAGAGGATCTGGCAGAGCAGGTTGGTTGAGTGGCCGGCGGGTAGAGCAACAGGGGTTTGATGACAGGGATTTGAGTGGTCAGCGGGTAGAGCAAGATGCGTCTTATGGCCATCGAGAGGATCTAGTGGAGCTGGCTGGGCATCACTCGGGAGACGTAGGGGATTCACGGAGTCAGCGGATAGGGTGAGAATGATCTGGGCCTGGTGTCCCCGGCGGTGACACTTGGGAGAGGCCGGTGATGCATGGCGTTTTCGGGTGGAGCGTGGAGATCTTGTTGGCTCCTGGTTTCTGTTGCAGTGCGGATCTTGCCGTCAGTTCTGTTCAGTGGGGGAGCCGGTAGAGGGTTGGAACTGCTGGCTTGGTCCGGCCAAATGCTGCAACGGGGTGTACGGGAACAGTTCTTCATCAGGAGAGATCATGAGCTGTTCCATGGCGGTAAAAACTAAGATAATATGTTTTATTGTCACATACAGTGGATAGGTACAGTGAAATGTGTTGTTTTACAGGGTGAGGTGTAGTAGGATGGCACCCCTGGAGCAAATTAGGGTTAAGTGCCTTGCTCATGGGCACCTCAACATATTTTTCACCTTGTTGGCTCGGGTATTCAAACCAGCAATTTTTCAATTACTGACCCAACGCTCTAACCGCTAGGCTACCTGTAGCAAAATAATAGCTTCATACGAACCATCCTGATCTGTAAGCTTGTGAGATCAGCATGGTTCATATGAGGCTAGCAAAATAAACCAACAATAATGAATAATCAAAGACTGTGAAAACAAATAACTAATGTGGCTGGCTAGCTGGTAATATCAATAATAGTGATGGCAATACTATAGCATACTATAGCTTTTAGACGTCTTTTGCAGACATTGACATCATGTGCATTTCAGGTGCTGAATGAAAGGTTAGAAGTCTTTCCCGGACGTCGAAAATACATCTTATACGGACGTTGAAAAGACGTCTTATACTGATGTCAAAAACATTTATTTTCCAGAGGTTGAAAAAAACGTATTTTCCAGACATTGAAAATACATATTTTTTTGGTCATTGATTACGTGGCTGAATTTTAACTGGTATACATTCTCAATTAAGTAAGTATTATATCGCAATAATACTTTTTCATGCCTCTTAGGGACGAGGAGCCTACTGAAGATTGCAACAAAGTATTTATTATTGCTCCCATCTATCAAATAAAATTGTATTTGTCACATGAGCTAACATGAGATAACAGGTTACCTTACCGTGAAATGCTTACTTACATCCCTTAATCAATAATGTAGTTCAAGAAATAAAGTTCAGAAAATATTTACTAAATGAACTAAAGTATAAAATAAAAAGTAACACAATAAAATAATAATTACAAAGCTATATACAGGGGGTACCGGTACTGAGTCAATGTGCGGGGTACAAGTTAGTTGAGGTAATTTGTACATGTAGGTAGGGGTAAAGTGACCTTGCATAGATAATAAACAGCGAGTAGCAGCAGTGTAAAAACAAAGGGGGGATGTCAATGTAAATAGTCCAGGTGGCCATTTGATTAATTGTCCAGCAGTCTTATGGCTTGGGGGTAGAAGCTGTTAAGGAGCCTTTTGGACCTAGACTTGGCGCTCCAGTACCGCTTTCCGTGCGGTAGCAGAAAGAACAGTCTATGATTTGGGTGACAGGAGTCTTTGACAAAGACGAGTACAGTACAGTATAATACGGTACGGTATGGTATGCTACAGGACAATACATTACAGTACAGTACGGTACAGAAGAGTTTAATTCATTAGAGTACAGTACAGTACAGTACAGTACAGTATAGTTTCATTCAGAACAGTAGAGTTTCATTTAGTAGAGGTCAGTAGAGTACAGTACAGTTTAATTCAGTATTTATATTTATATTTATTAGGGATAATAAATACAGTAGAGTACAGTACAATACAGTAGAGTTTAATTCAGTACAGTACAGAACAGTAGAGTACAGTATAGTTTAATATAGTAGAATAGAGTACAGTACAGTTTAGTTCAGTAGAGTACATTGTAGTAAAGTAGGGTATAATAAAGAACACTAATGTACTTCTTTATTTACTCTACTGTGTACTCTACTGTATTGTACTGTCCCATTCTGTACCATACTCTACTTTTATTTACTGTACTGTGCTGTACTATGCTCTACAAACTTTTGAAACATAGATGTCTATGATTGGTTCAGATTTGGTCTGGCCCGGACTGGACCATTAATCAACGTCCATGGACGTTTTACATCAAGGCAGGTCCGGACCGCACCAAAAAAAGACCAAAGAAACATGGAGGACCAAAAAAACACATCCAAAAGACGTCACCTGATGTCAAATGCTTAGTGGGTGGTATACAGTGCCTTCAGAAAGTATTCACACCCATTGAATTTTTCCACATTTGGTTGTGTTACAGCCTGAATTTAAAATGTATTAAATTGCGATTTTTTGTCATTGGCCATTTACATTTGTAATTGGCCTACGCACAATACCCCATAATGTCAAAGTGGAATTGTTTTTCTTTTTTTTTTATCCCGTGCAATGCCCCGTGCAATGCTTTAACCTTATCTTTATCAAATGATCCATAAAGGGACCACTCTGAACATTTCTCAGAATACTTTTTACGCCACTTACGTACATCTACGTGTACAAGGAAAGAATAGAGAATTATACAACTTGTATATTATTATTATTATTTTTATCCATTGTTACTTTATCATCTCTAGTAACCTATAAGATACTTTTCTTCACCAATTCCTCCTTTAGACTACTGTTTTATTCATACAGGGGTTTAGATGTTTATACTTGTTGTTCTATTTAACAGCATATTCGGGAATAATTCTCTGTTCTTTCCTATCTCCATACATAATCCCTATATAATGTTATAAATCTTTAGTTATTCACATCCACATCGCAGCAACAACCACAGCGCAGCAGCCCGAGAGGTACACATATCTTTCATATCGAGGAAATCTGTGTCCGGGGGGCTGTTACCCTCTCAAATCGTTCAATGGCTCCTCCCGTCAGTGCTCACTACCTGTAGATCGATGCGCGTTGGTGGACAGAACCCCTACATAACGTTATAGATCTAAAAACTCAGCTCACAGAACTGGTTGGGGTATTCATTATTTTGCTATATAACTATACTTAGGTATTCACACCCACACCACTCCATGTGCGTCTATGCACCATATGTACAGTTGAAGTCGGAAGTTTACGTACACTTAGGTTGGAGTCATTAAAACTCGTTTTTCAACCACTCCACAAATTTCTCGTTAACAAACTATCATTTTTGGAAGTCGGTTAGGACATCTACTTTGTGCATGACACAAGTCATTTTTCCAACAATTGTTTACAGACAGATTATTTCACTTATAACCCCTCCCATTCTATTAATACAACATAAGAATAATCAATTATTCTAATACATCAATCATTTGGTACAGCCCCAATCACGACCCCTAGGTGAACTCCTGACGCGCCACTCGGGAGATCCTAGAACATTTTTAGAGTATGACATGACAAGGTTATAGATGCTTTGTGAAGCATCAACGTAATAGGATTCATAAAGCCTTTATTAAGCGGTGCTTATGTCACTGGTTCATGTCATATTTAACATAGTGGGTTATGTCACATTTGACACTGGTGGTTATGTCACAGTTATGCCACATTTATTAATCCTTTATAGAGTATGACAAATGGTTATTGATGACTTGTTACCCATTTATGTAGTGCTTATGAGAGCTTACTAAACAGACAATAAGGATTTGTTTAATGGCATCTACTCTAAAGTGTAATAGACAAGATGGGCATTGGAAATAGGATTTAGTTCTGTTCTAATATTGTAGACCTCACAATTCCACAACCTTAACTGGACCGATGTGACTGTGAACAACAGAGTCAGCCATTGATGAGTTATGGATAAAATCTGAAACTATAACAAAAAATCATGAAAAGCATCAAAATCACAAAAGCATGATGCAATTACTAATCTTGTTGAAGCGATCTGTTCCCAGTGAATTATTGCGACCAGTGGCAGTCGACCAGTCGCTTTCTCTTTTTAACATCGCTGTCCCAGAGCACCAATCAGGTATAAGAGCCATCGAGGTTGACAATGACATACATTGTAAAGGAAAACTGTAATTTATATGGTACATTTGTGTATTATCAACAGTAAAATGGTGTGAAACCTTTTACTGCAGAACACTGTAAATTATGGTGCATTGTGGTAAATGTTGTGGGAGGTGAAAAGATTGCTGTATTTTGAATTGTACTGTAAAAAATTATGGGTTTTGGGTTTGGAGTGAGGAAAAGTAGCTAACAGCTACTACTGCTCTCTCATGCCTCTTCATTGAGCATAGCAGCCCAAACGGAACCATTGCTATAGACACTCACAGACTCAGAGACACCATGAGCAGAGTGCATGCAGAGTGAGCTGCACGCAGGGTGTGAGTGACAGACAGAGAGGAGCAGCTAATGGATTTGCTAATGGAGGAAGTTATTTCTGATTTCGGGCAAGGCCGGGCCTTGAATTTGGCAGAAGGAATCTAGGTAGGGCCTAGGGATGATAGGGCCTGAACGTTGCGGGCATGGGTAGGTTAAAGGTCATGAACAGTCAAAATCGAGTTTTTCATGAAATTGGATGATACTGTATTTGAATGAAACCAGATCAAAGTATGAAAAATTACTGTTGCTTGTACATTGATAAAGTGTGATCATAAAGTTTCTGGTCCCCTCCCCATGTAAAACACTTAGATTTAGAAGGCGGGATTATTAAGGGGATAGGGTGACATCACCCTAACTCTCATTTTAATACACCAATAGTAACATAATATTCTCTTACCTAATTTAAATAAGTAGCGCCTTGTAACCAATATCGGAAGGCGTGTTTTTGGAAGGGTGTGGTTTACAGTATATAGCTAGATAGCTACTCTGCTAGTGCCAGAATCTGACTGCAGGGTGTCAGCAAATACATTAGATGGCCAAAAGTATGTGGACCTCTGCTCATTGAACATTTCATTCCAAATCATGGGCATTAATATGGAGTTGGTCCCCCCTTTACTGCTATAACAGCCTGCACTCTTCTCTGAAGGTTTTTCACTAGATGTTGGAACATTGCTGCGGGAACTTGCTTCCATTCAGCCACAAGATCATTACTGAGGTTGGCACTGATGTTCGGCGATTAGGCCTGGCTCGCAGTTTGCATTCCAATTCATCCCAAATATGTTCGATGGGGTTGATATCAGCAAACCATTTCTGTATGGACCTCGCTTTCTGCATGGGGTCATTGTCATGCTGAAACAGGAAAGGGCCTTCCCCAAACTGTTGCCACAAAGTTGGAAGCACAGAATCATCTGGAATGCCATTGTATGCTGTAGTATTAAGATTTCCCTTTACTGGAGCTAAGGGGCCTAGCCCGAACCGTAAAAAAACGCCCCAGACCATTATTCTTCCAAACTTTACAGTTGGAACTATGCATTAGGGCAGTTAGCGTTCTCCTGGCATCTGCCAAACCCAGATTCGTACATTGGACTGTCAGATGGTGAAGCGTGATTCTTCACTCCAGAGAATGTGTTTCCACTGCTCCAGTGTCCAATGACAGCGAGCTTTACACCACTCCAGCCGACGCTTGGCATTGCGCATGGTGATCTTAGGACCGGCCATGGAAACCCATTTCATGAAGCTCCCGAAGAACAGTTCTTGTGCTGACATTGCTTCCAGAAGCAGTGTGGAACTCGGTAATGAGTATTGCAACCAAGGACAGACAATTTTTACGAGCTAAGGGCTTCAGCACTCGGCAGTCCCGTTCTGTGAGCTTGTGTGGCCTACCACTTCGCGGTTGGGCCGTTGTTGCTTCTAGACGTTTCGACTTCACAATAACAGCACTTACAGTTGACTGGGGCAGCTCTTGCAGGGCAGAAATTTGACGAACTGACTTGTTGGAAAGATGGCATCCTATGACGGTGCCAAGTTGAATGTCACAGCTCTTCAGTATGGCCATTCTACTGCCAATGTTTGGCTATGGAGATTGCATGGCTGTGTGCTCGATTTTGATACACCTGTCAGCAACGGGTGTGGCTGAAATAGCCGAATCCACTAATTTGAAGGGGTGTCCACATACTATTGAATATATTTATTTATTTATTTAACCTTTATTTAACCAGGTAGGCAAATTGAGAACACGTTCTCATTTACAATTGCGACCTGGCCAAGATAAAGCAAAGCAGTTCGATACATACAACAACACATAGTTACACATGGAGTAGAACAAACATACAGTCAATAATACAGTGAAAAAATAAGTCTATATACAATGTGAGCAAGTGAGGTGAGATAAGGGAGGTGAAGGCAAACAAAATATATATAAAAATAAATAAAAATATAAAAAGGCCATGGTGGCGAAGTAAATACAATATAGCAAGTAAAAAAAACACTGGAATGGTTGGTTTGCAGTGGAAGAAAGTGCAAAGTAGAGATAGAAATAATGGGGTGCAAAGGAGCAAAAAAATAAATAAATGAATACAGTAGGTAAAGAGGTAGTTGTTTGGGCTAAATTATAGATGGGCTATGTACAGGTGCAGTAATCTATGAGCTGCTCTGACAGCTGGTGCTTAAAGCTAGTGAGGGAGATAAGTGTTTCCAATTTCAGAGATTTTTGTAGTTCGTTCCAGTCATTGGCAGCAGAGAACTGGAAGGAGAGGCGGCCAAAGGAAGAATTGGTTTTGGGGGTGACCAGAGAGATATACCTGCTGGAGCGCGTGCTACAGGTAGGTGCTGCTATGGTGACCAGCGAGCTGAGATAAGGGGGGACTTTACCTAGCAGGGTCTTGTAGATGACCTGGAGCCAGTGGGTTTGGCGACGAATATGAAGCGAGGGCCAGCCAACGAGAGTGTACAGGTCGCAGTGGTGGGTAGTGTAAGGGGCTTTGGTGACAAAACGGATGGCACTGTGATAGACTGCATCCAATTTATTGAGTAGGGTATTGGAGGCTATTTTGTAAATGACATCACCGAAGTCGAGGATTGGTAGGATGGTCAGTTTTACAAGGGTATGTTTGGCAGCATGAGTGAAGGATGCTTTGTTGCGGAATAGGAAGCCAATTCTAGATTTAACTTTGGATTGGAGATGTTTGATGTGAGTCTGGAAGGAGAGTTTACAGTCTAACCAGACACCTAGGTATTTGTAGTTGTCCACATATTCTAAGTCAAAGCCGTCTAGAGTAGTGATGTTGGACAGGCGGGCAGGTGCAGGCAGCGATCGGTTGAAGAGCATGCATTTAGTTTTACTTGTATTTAAGAGCAATTGGAGGCCACGGAAGGAGAGTTGTATGGCATTGAAGCTTGCCTGGAGGGTTGTTAACACAGTGTCAAAAGAGGGGCCAGAAGTATACAGAATAGTGTCGTCTGCGTAGAGGTGGATCAGAGACTCACCAGCAGCAAGAGCGACATCATTGATGTATACAGAGAAGAGAGTCGGTCCAAGAATTGAACCCTGTGGCACCCCCATAGAGACTGCCAGAGGCCCGGACAACAGACCCTCCGATTTGACACACTGAACTCGATTAGAGAAGTAGTTGGTGAACCAGGCGAGGCAATCATTAGAGAAACCAAGGCTGTCGAGTCTGCCGATGAGGATGTGGTGATTGACAGAGTCAAAAGCCTTGGCCAGGTCAATGAATACGGCTGCACAGTATTGTTTCCTATCGATGGCGGTTAAGATATCGTTTATGACCTTGAGCGTGGCTGAGGTGCACCCATGACCAGCTCTGAAACCAGATTGCATAGCGGAGAAGGTATGGTGGGATTCGAAATGGTCGGTAATCTGTTTGTTAACTTGGCTTTCGAAGACCTTAGAAAGGCAGGGTAGGATAGATATGGGTCTGTAGCTGTTTGGGTCAAGAGTGTCCCCCCCTTTGAAGAGGGGGACAACCGCAGCTGCTTTCCAATCTTTGGGAATCTCAGACGACACGAAAGAGAGGTTGAAAAGGCTAGTAATAGGGGTGGCAACAATTTCAGCAGATAGTTTTAGAAAGAAAGGGTCCAGATTATCTAGCCCGGCTGATTTGTAAGGGTCCAGATTTTGCAGCTCTTTCAGAACATCAGCTGACTGTATTTGGGAGAAAGAGAAATGGGGAAGGCTTGGGCGAGTTGCTGTGGGGGGTGCAGTGCTGTTGACCGGGAGAGGGGTAGCCAGGTGGAAAGCATGACCAGCCGTAGAAAAATGCTTATTGAAATTCTCAATTATAGTGGATTTGTCGGTGGTGACAGTGTTTCCTATCTTCAGTGCAGTTGGAAGCTGGGAGGAGGTGTTCTTATTCTCCATGGACTTTACAGTGTCCCAGAACTTTTTTGAGTTTGTGTTGCAGGAAGCAAATTTCTGCTTGAAAAAGCTAGCCTTGGCTTTTCTAACTGCCTGTGTATATTGGTTCCTAGCTTCCCTGAAAAGTTGCATATCACGGGGGCTGTTCGATGCTAATGCAGAACGCCATAGGATGTTTTTCTGTTGGTTAAGGGCAGTCAGGTCAGGAGAGAACCAAGGGCTATATCTGTTCCTGGTTCTAAATTTCTTGAATGGGGCATGCTTATTCAAGATGGTGAGGAAGGCATTTAAAAAAAATATCCAGGCATCCTCTACTGACGGGATGAGATCAATATCCTTCCAGGATACCCCGGCCAGGTCGATTAGAAAGGCCTGCTCGCTGAAGTGTTTCAGGGAGCGTTTGACAGTGATGAGTGGAGGTCGTTTGACCGCTGACCCATTACGGATGCAGGCAATGAGGCAGTGATCGCTGAGATCTTGGTTGAAAACAGCAGAGGTGTATTTGGAGGGCAAGTTGGTTAGGATGATATCTATGAGGGTACCCGTGTTTACGGAATTGGGGTGGTACCTGGTAGGTTCATTGATAATTTGTGTGAGATTGAGGGCATCAAGCTTCGATTGTAGGATGGCTGGGGTGTTAAGCATGTTCCAATTTAGGTCGCCTAGCAGCACGAGCTCTGAAGATAGATGGGGGGCAATCAGTTCACATATGGTGTCCAGAGCACAGCTGGGGGCAGAGGGTGGTCTATAGCAGGCGGCAACGGTGAGAGACTTGTTTTTAGAGAGGTGGATTTTTAAAAGTAGAAGTTCAAATTGTTTGGGAACAGACCTGGATAGTAAAACAGAACTCTGCAGGCAATCTTTGCAGTAGATTGCAACACCGCCCCCTTTGGCCGTTCTATCTTGTCTGAAAATGTTGTAATTAGGGATGAAAATGTCAGAATTTTTGGTGGTCTTCCTAAGCTAGGATTCAGACACGGCTAAAACATCCGGGTTGGCAGAGTGTGCTAAAGCGGTGAACAAAACAAACTTAGGGAGGAGGCTTCTAATGTTAACATGCATGAAACCAAGGCTATTACGGTTACAGAAGTCATCAAAAGAGAGCGCCTGGGGAATAGGAGTGGAGCTAGGTACTGCAGGGCCTGGGTTCACCTCTACATCACCAGAGGAACAGAGGAGGAGTAGGATAAGGGTACGGCTAAAAGCTATGAGAATTGGTCGTCTAGAACGTCTAGAACAGAGAGTAAAAGGAAGTTTCTGGGGGCGATAAAATAGCTTCAAGGAATAATGTACAGACAAAGGTATGGCAGGATGTGAATACAGTGGAGGTAAACCTAGGTATTGAGTGATGATGAGAGAGATATTGTCTCTAGAAACATCATTGAAACCAGGTGATGTCATCGCATATGTGGGTGGTGGAACTGAAAGGTTGGATATGGTATAGTGAACAGGGCTAGAGGCTCTACAGTGAAAAAAGCCAATAAACACTAAACAGAACAGCAATGGACAAGGCATATTTACATTAAGGAGAGGCATGCTTAATCGAGTGATCATAAGGGTCCAGTGAGTAGAGGTTGGTTGGGGTCACGGCGATCCAGACAGCTGGCCGGGTAGATGGCTATCGGTAGCAAGATAGCATAGGATGGAAGTCTATTTTTTTTTTTTTTTTTTTTTTTTTTTATTATTATTTTTTTTTAGACACCTCGTGCGTTTCCGTCGGTAGATTAGTGGGGTTCCGTGTAGTAGAGGGGATCAATCCAATTGGCAAAATAGATATAGTGACCCAAGAAAAATTGTCCGATATACTTATTCAGATAGCAGTCGATAAGACAGCTAACGATTAGCGGGCCCCAGATGAGCGTTCAGGTAACGTTGCGACGGAGGTGCCAGTTGGATAACTCCCTCGGGCAGATAATGTCGGCAGTCAGTCGTGAAGGCCCGATGGGGCTCCGCATCTGCAGCAACAACAAAAAAACTAAAAAAAACGGGTCCGGTTAGGTGACTGTAGCCCAGGAATGGCTGATGGAACTCCTCAGCTGGCTAGCTTCGGAATAATTTAAGTTTGCTCCGGGATCGACGTAAGCCAATAGTCACACGGTTTGCAGCTAGCTAGCTGCGAAATCAAGGTGCAAACGTCCAGAGCCTGCGTCTGAAATCCGGGGACACTGAGAAAAATAGGCCCGGTATGCTCCGGTCCGAGTCGCGTTGCACAAAAGTGCCGATAGATTATCGAGCTAAAGGAATAGCTGAAGACCACAAAACGTGGGCAGCTGAAACTCCAACGCTAGCCAGCAAACCGGCTAACTTCTGGGCAGCTTCAGATCAGCTACTGGCTAGCTTCTAGTTAGCTTCTGGGTAGCTTCCGGCTAGCTTCGGCCGGCTTCTGGTTAGCCTCTGGCTAGCTACCACTGTGGATTTTCAGATTTGAGGTAAATAATACTTTTTTTTGTAATTGGTGAGGCGGGTTGCAGGAAAGCTTTTGCAGTTGAGTTCTTGGATAATAAAATATATAAAGATATGCGAAGAAAGGTGTAAATATATATGTATACAGGACACGACAATACGAGGACAAAAAAAGACGTCTGAACTGCTATGCCATCTTGGAACAATATATAATATATAATGTATAATAAAAAGTTTACACTATTCATCTATGGCATAGATACTTATATGTCTCCCCTTTCGTCTGTGTCTGGTGTTAGCTAGTTACTGGCTAGCTGGGTCTTCAGCTGGCATGGAAGAAAAGGGGAGGAATTTTTTATTAGATTTTTTTATTTATTTAACCTTCATTTAACTAGGCAAGTCAGTTAAAGAACAAATTCTTATTTACAAGACCTCCCAAAAGGTCGGGACGGGGGCTAGGTCGGGACGGGGGCTTTAAAATAAATAAAATAAAATAAAAATAGGACAAAACACACATAACGACAAGAGAGACACCATAACACTACATAAAGAGAGACCTAAGACAGCAACATAGCATGGCAGCAACACATAACAACACAACATGACAACAACACGGTATCCACACAACATGGCAGCTGCACAACATGGTAGCAGCACAACACATGGTACAAACATTATTGAGCACAGACAACAGCACAAAGGGCAAGAAGGTAGAGACAACACTACATCACGTGAAGCAGCCACAACTGTCAGTAAGAGTGTCCTTGATTGAGTCTTTGAATGAAGAGATGGAGATAAAACATTCCACTTTGAGTGTTTTTTGCAGCTCGTTCCAGTCGCTAGCTGCAGTGAACTGAAAAGAGGAGCGACCCAGGGATGTGTGTGCTTTGGGGACCTTTAACAAAATGTGACTGGCAGACCGGGTGTTGTAGGTGGAGGAAGAGGCTGCAGTAGGTATCTCAGATAGGGGGGAAGAGTCATTCAAAACAGTGTATTTTTCTATTGTATTGTCACTGACCTGGTGGCGCAGCAGGACATTCAAGTAGTTACCAACCAATAGCTTGTGAGTTCAATTGCTATGTGATGTATAGTCCCAATTAATTAGCACTCAGCAGCAAAAAACATCTTAATTTAGCAGTAAAAACACACTAACATATTGTTTAGTTACCGTATTTTCACGGTAACCAGTAGCCGGTAGTGTAGCGTAAAATTACAGAAATGTTTTAACAGCGCAGTTAACTATAAGTTACCGCAAAAAAACGGTACCAAAGATTACAATAAGAGTAAATTACTGTAAAAACAACTAGATTTGTTTTACAGTGTAGCAGCCAACCCGCTTGCACCAATCCAATGTTATTACAGTAAAATACTGTGAAACACAAACCCCATCTCCCGTCAATGAATTTAATCAGTTAATTTGTTAATTTACTACGAGTACCGTAGCATTTACTTTTGTACAGTATAATACAGGCCATTTTACTGCATTGTACTGTGTTGTAGATTACAGTAGGTATAAATTACTGTCGAAATTCACGGCAACCCCTTTACAGTGTACCCAGGCCACCTAACCCCACCCTGAAGATAATCATGGAGTCTACGTCAGCCCTAAGCTGCTTAATGGAGAGGGGGAAGAAGCTGGCTGATCTCGCTGGGTGGAAGACACAGTGTAAGCCTCTTTACCCCTACACTGTTCTGCTGTATACCTTTAGGCTATGCTATGTGGTCAGTGCTCTGTGCTCTCTGCCTGCTGTTTGCTGTCTTGACCTCGACCCTGAAGCCTGTGATACAGGTTCCATTCTTGAAGAGTCACCTCTGCTCTGGAGGTCTGGGATGTCCACTTGAAGGAGATCTACAGGAGGAGATTCCTTTGGAAATCTGCATCACGCTCTCTCTTTGGATCTTTAAATGACCCGTGATGGTGGATGTCTGACATGTTCACAGCTCTGAGATTTTAGAGGGCTGTCCCCACGTTTCTGTCGAAGTTCTCTGCGCTGGAGGATTGAAGTGTCCTGGTAGAGCTGAGAGCCATCCTAGGATTCTGGCTGAGTTGTATTTAGAGTGTTGTACCCTGCTCTGTGGGAAGGCTGAGGGGGAACCGGGCAACATGCCCACCCTCAACAGCCTGGGCAAGCTGTGTAGCTCCAACCGTAGCCACACAGTGGACCGCCTCACCCGCATCAAACATAGAAACTCAGTCAAGCGCATGTCCATCATTGAGGACGGTCAAGTGGCTGAGGTGCTCTACCTCATTCCCAAAGTGTACATGCAGCAGCTGCCGTACCTCAACCCTAACGACTATTACCTGAGTGAGAGACTTATCGATCTGGCACCAGGTAGGACTATGGTATGGGGTAGGAGGTGCAGGCAGGGAAAATCTGTCTGTCTGTTGGTGTCTATCTGTCTGTCTGTCTGTCTACTGGTCTGTCTGTCTCTTTGTGTCTGCCTGCCAGCCTGCTTGCCTGCATGTGTCTATTAATCACTTCACTCTTTACTCTTCATTAGTCACTTTGAACTCGGCATTGTTTTTCAGAGTTATACAACTAGCTTTTTTGAGTATTGTTTAATATTAGCATTAAGTGCTGTGGTCCAAGTGCAGCATCAGTCAAAGGTCAGCGTGCTGTTTGTGAGTAGGCGGATAAAGCAGATTATGAAAGTGAATTGATAAGGCGTTGCACAGAGATTGAGATTCTTCATTTTAATTGTGTTGAAAGTGAGTAATTATACCACTTCAGACACTGCAGCACTGGCCTGTGTGTGTGTGTGTGTGTGTGTGTGTGTGTGTGTGTGTGTGTGTGTGTGTGTGTGTGTGTGTGTGTGTGTGTGTGTGTGTGTGTGTGTGTGTGTGTGTGTGTGTGTGTGTGTGTGTGTGTGTGTGTACGTCCACATTAGTGGTGTGTTACGCAATCATATATTATTGACTCCAAAAAACTGTTATTGCAAAGTCCAAAATTTATTGCTGTCTTCTCGGAATTGATGTAATATAAAACTTATGCAGGGAAAAGGGCCACAGTCTGCCAAGTAAGGAACCAACATGGTGGTTTACATCAGGATTACAGTGTGGATGAGGACTGTCCAGACCTTATTCGTCCATTGACTGCACGTCAGGCTGTGAGATATGGGCTGCATCCCAAATGGAAACCTATTCCCTATATAGTGCACTACTTGAAGTTGATCAGTTGAAAATGATTGATCGTTGGTCCATCCTCCGTGGTGGACAGCGTTTTCTTATACTTAGTATGTACATCTAGCCACAGCGAGGGTTGGAAAAGTTGCAATGACTTCATTATGACTTATTTTATGTCATGGTCAGGTTGTAAACTGGTTGTTTAAAGATGTTTTGTCAACATATTTTATGCAACTGGAAAAAGACGTCTTTAGGTGGTTGTAATCTGACCACATAGCAGCCAAAATATGACATATTGACCTTCCAAGACCTCTTTACCTGGTCACAACAGAGACCAATGTCTTCTCAACCTGAAAAGCAGTTTACATCAAGGTAATGACATCATTAAGACGTTCTGTGCCAAACAATGTAGGTAAGGGCTTTAATAGGTCTGATGACAGTTGACAGGGCTGACTACATGGGAATAACTCTGAGTCCCAAATGGAAGCCTATTCCCTATATAGTCCACTATTTTTGACCAGGGTCAATAGGTATATAGTGCCATTTGGATGCCCTTTGGGATGTACCTTAGATTGTAAGATGTGCATGATAACTAACTCGCTCTTATCACATGACTATTATCTCTGTTTTGTAATACGTTATACTATCAGAAACCAACCCCCCATCAATGTCCAGAGATAGATAGAGATCCAATAGCTGCACTTTAATTAAGAGCAGGATTAGAATTAATCCCAATTTGTGTTGGGTTATTTTAATAATCGGTGGTGGAAGAGGCAATTGCCTCAGACCTCACATCACATCATCAAGAGGCCTCATGAGCTGGGCATTTAAAAAAAAAAAGATTCTCAGCTCGAGGCCCCCCAACCAGTGGCGTGTCCAGAACATTTTGAATGCAGTGGCCAAGGTGGGGCACAGACCCAGTTTAGGGGGGCCATAACATTTTGAACCTTAATCGATGCAAGGTGGATTAATTCAATATAATTATGATGGTTCAACACATTAAATGCTCCAGTTTAGGTGTGGTACATTTCCCTGTTCAAATAAATCATAAATCAGTCCCAAAAGTTTTGTTTGTGTTTGCATTCAAGGTCAGGATTTACATGAGGGTATTAGCATACATCAGTACATTCACTTAAAAGAGCCATCCAGAATGTGAATCATACCTTGACATTCGCGGGTCTCTATATTTTTTAAATGGACCAAATAAAGATGTAATTTAACTGTAAAAATGTATTACTTTTTAAACGTGTCTTGACCACAACCAGTCATGAAGTTTTCATCTGATTGTCAAACAAATAACTTCAAAAAGTAGGTTAAGTAGATTACCTGTGCACGTTCGTCTACTGCAAAATATGTCCAGCATCCGAACAGTGCCTGGCCACTGTGCCCAGGTTAATGAGGCCACATTGTTGACAAAAAAATTTAAATTACTCTATAGAGCCCAATAATAATTCCTAATAGACCAATAATGTATTTCTATACATATATTATAAAGGTTTTCTCATAATGGTAGAAACAAGTGGTTAATAATAATGGACTATTCCACCCTGACAGAGTTCCAGTGCATTGTTTCACGTGATATGATTGCAAATGTGACTTTCATTGAATTTAAGCTGGAGCAATAATACGCTTCCAGAGCGGTGAACATTTCATTTGAACAGGAAAAAGTACCTAAGTTAACGCATTTCTTTAGTAATAAGACAGGTGCTGCTGACAATACTGCCATCATCTTCTTTTTTTTGTTGATACCCCTACCCAAGGTAGAACATAATACAACCATGTTTTCTCATATCCCTAATGTCTCCCATATATGAAATGGATGGGTGTGTAAACATACTTTTGTGGCTAGTGTAATCTGCTCTAAGAAAAACAAGTGGGCTCAGACATCGGAATTAGATATTTTGGGGTTCAAGGTTCCTTGAAGGATTTTGTATCTTTAGCCCCTACTCTTGTAATTAAGTCAGCTTTTCAATGTGTGGTGATCAGTATCAAATTCTACAACAGTTGGGTGCAGACACTCAGGAGATGCGGCTTGCATGCCAACGAGACCCATTGACTAACCAGAATGTTATCTCAGCCTGAATGATGCTGGGGATACTCCAGTAGTGGAATGGTAAGTTTGACCATCCTCTTGTTTTCCATAGATTCAGTCTTATGTTACAAAATTAGAAATGTTGTTTTTTACATTGGATAAAAGTAGAGACTTGTATATCATACACTACAGTTGAGCAACAATGGGAAAGTAATTCTGCTTTGAAAGTGAATAAACTTTGAAAAAATGGCCCTTGAATGTTTTGGTACCTACTGGAGAGCTATTCTTTGTCTACACCCATTCAGAATCGTTCACACCCTCTTAAGCTTTGTGAGGCTATGTACTAAACAGCCAAAGATTTGAAGACTAAAGGCTGGCTTATACTACGGGTGTGTTAATGACTTTAATCTGGAATGCCAGATTGTGCTTTGGGCGTCCGTAAACTCAGAGCATTGTCAGATTGGCCGTTCGTAAATTCAGAGCGTTTCGCTCTCTGAGCTCACACTCAACTCTCTGGATGAAAAGTAGGGTTGATCCAAGCATTCTGACCTAACAACAGCAGTCAAGCACCCAAACTAACTGGCTAACTTTGCTAGCTTGCTAGCTGCTGTACTTCCAGACACAAATGAGAAAACAGCTCACTCTGGAAACAGGTTTTTACCTTATTTACATAAGTATTCAGACCCTTTTCTTTGAGACTCGAAATTGAGCTCAGATGCATCCTGTTTCCATTTATCATCCTTGAGATGTTTCTACAACTTGATTGGAGTCAACTTGTTGTAAATTACATTGATTGGACA
This sequence comes from Salvelinus namaycush, assembly GCF_016432855.1. Taxonomy (NCBI): domain Eukaryota; kingdom Metazoa; phylum Chordata; class Actinopteri; order Salmoniformes; family Salmonidae; genus Salvelinus; species Salvelinus namaycush. The sequence goes on along the minus strand of NC_052328.1, from coordinate 5,376,457 downwards.
TGATTTGGAAAGACACACAATTGTCGTTGTTGGTAATCAAGCCTACCACTGTAGTGTCGTCTGCAAACTTGATGATTGAGTTGGAGGCGTGCATGGCCACGCAGTCCTGGGTGAACAGGGAGTACAGGAGAGGGCTGAGAACACACCCTTGTGGGGCCCCAGTGTTGAGGATCAGCGGGGTGGAGATGTTGTTTCCTACCCTCACCACCTGGGGGCAGCCCGTCAGAAAGTCCAGGACCCAGTTGCACAGGGCGGGGTCGAGACCCAGGGTCTCAAGCTTAATGACAAGTTTGGAGGGTACTATGGTGTTAAATGCTGAGCTGTAATCGACAAACAGCATTCTTACATATGTATTCCTCTTGTCCAGATGGGTTAGGGCAGTGTGCCGTGTGATTGCGATTGCGTCGTCTGTGGACCTATTGGGGTGCTAAGAAAATTGGAGGGGGTCTAGTGTGTCAGGTAGGGTGGAGGTGATATGATCCTTGACTAGTCTCTCACAGCAGTTCATGATGATGGAAGTGAGTGCTACGGGGCGATAGTCGTTTAGCTCAGTTACCTTAGCTTTCTTGGGAACAGGAACAATGGTGGCCCTCTTGAAGCATGTGGGAACAGCAATCTGGGATAGGGATTGATTGAATATGTCCGTAAACACACCAGCCAGCTGGTCTGCGCATGCTCTGAGGACACGGCTAGGGATGCCGTCTGGGCCGGCAGCTTTGCAAGGGTTAACACGTTTAAATGTTTTACTCACGTTCGTTAGTTTGTCTGGGAGCAAGACATCGTGGTCCACGACGGGGCTTGTTTTCCTTTTGTAGTCCGTGATTGACTGTAGACCCTGCCACATACCTCTCATGTCTGAGCCGTTGAATTGCGACTCTACTTCTCTATACTGACGCTTAGCTTGTCTGATTGCCTTGCGGAAGGAATAGCTACACTGTTTGTATTCGGTCATGTTTCCGGTCGCCTTGCCATGATTAACAGTGGTTCACGCTTTCAGTTTTGCGTGAATGATGCCATCAATCCACGGTTTCTGGTTGGGGAAGGTTTACATAGAGTCCAATTAAGTTCTTTTAGGGCCATCAAGGTGTCTGCTTGGGGGGGGGGGGGTAGGGGGGGGATATACACGGCTGTGATTATAATCAAAGAGAATTCTCTTGTTAGATAATGCGGTCAGCATTTGATTGTAAGGAATTCTAGGTCAGGTGAACAATAGGACTTGAGTTCCTGTATGTTGTTATGATCACACCACGACTCGTTAATCATAAGGCATACACCCCCGCCCTTTTTCTTACCAGAGAGATGTTTGGCTGTATCGACTCTGATAAGGTATCCTGAGTGAGTCATGTTTCCGTGAAACAGAGAATGTTACAATCTCTCTGGAAGGCAACCCTTGCTCGAATTTCATCTACCTTGTTGTCAAGAGACTGGACATTGGCGAGTAGTATTCTTGGGAGTGGTGAGCGATGTGCCCGTCTACGGAGCCTGACCAGAAGACCGCTCCGTCTGCCCCTTCTGTGGCGCCGTTGTTTTGCGTCGCCTACAGGGATCCAATCCATTGTCCTAGGTGGTGGTCCAAACAGAGGATCCGCTTCGGGAAAGTCGTATTCCTGGTCATAATGTTGGTAAGTTGACGATGCTCTTATAGCCAATAGTTCTTCCCGGCTGTATGTAATAAGACTTAAGATTTCCTGGGGCAACAGTGTAAGAAATAATACATTAAAAAACAAAATACTGCATAGTTTCCTAAGAACGTGAAGCGAGGTGACCATCTCTGTCGGCGCCATGTTACGTTCCAACACTCTTCCTAGAGCTGGCCGCCCTGACAGAGCATAAGAGTTCCTATTTTAATTTGTAATAAATTCACAGAAAGTTCTAAAAACGTGTTTTTGCTTTGTCATTATGGGGGAAAAAACGATTTAATACATTTTAGAATAAGGCTGTAACGTTCTGACTTGTTGTACAGGGAGAACACTTTAAGAACGGCCCATGTTCTGAATTCTACCGCTGTACATTTGGAAAGTGCTGAACAAATAGTTATATTGACTATGTACGTCTTAGCTCGCTAATCAAAATTAAAGATTGCCTCTTATCCACTCATCATTCCCTTATGCCATAGTTAGTACAGTCATGGCCAAAAGTTTTGAGAATGACACAAATATAAATTTTCACAAAGTTTGCTGCTTCAGTGTCTTTAGATATTTTAGTCAGATGTTACTATGGAATACTGAAGTATAATTACAAGCATTTCATAAGTGTCAAAGGCTTTTATTGACAATTACATGAAGTTGATGCAAAGAGTCAATATTTGCAGTGTTGACCCTTCTTCTTCAAGACCTCTGCAATCCGCCCTGGCATGCTGTCAATTAACTTCTGGGCCACATCCTTACTGATGGCAGGCCATTCTTGCATAATCAATGCTTGGAGTTTGTCAGAATTTGTGGGTTTTGTTTGTCCACCCGCCTCTTGAGGATTGACCACAAGTTCTCAATGGGATTAAGGTCTGGGGAGTTTCCTGGCCATGGACCCAAAATATCAATGTTTTGTTCCCGAGCCACTTAGTTATCACTGTTGCCTTATGGCAAGGTGCTCCATCATGCTGGAAAAGGCATTGTTCGTCACCAAACTGTTCCTGGATGGTTGGGAGAAGTTTCTCTCGGAGGATGTGTTGGTACCATTCTTTATTCATGGCTGTGTTCTTAGGCAAAATTGTGAGTGAGCCCACTCCCTTGGCTGAGAAGCAACCCCACACATGAATGGTCTCAGGATGCTTTACTGTTGGCATGACACAGGACTGATGGTAGCACTCACCTTGTCTTCTCCGGACAAGCTTTTTTTCCGGATGCCCCAAACAATCGGAAAGGGTATTCATCAGAGAAAATGACTTTACCCCAGTCCTCAGCAGTCCAATCCCTGTACATTTTGAATATCAGTCTGTCCCTGATGTTTTTCCTGGAGAAAAGTGGCTTCTTTGCTGCCCTTCTTGACACCAGGCCATCCTCCAAAAGTCTTCGCCTCACTGTGCGTGCAGATGCACTCACACCTGCCTGCTGCCATTCCTGAGCAAGCTCTGTACTGGTGGTGCCCCGATCCCGCAGCTGAATCAACTTTAGGAGAAGGTCCTGGCGCTTGCTGGACTTTTTTGGGTGCCCTGAAGCCTTCTTCACAACAATTGAACCGCTCTCCTTGAAGTTCTTGATGAACCGATAAATGGTTGATTTAGGTGCAATCTTACTGGCAGCAATATCCTTGCCTGTGAAGCCCTTTTTGTGCAAAGCAATGATGATGTTGCAGGTAACCATGGATGACAGAGGAAGAACAATGATTCCAAGCACAACCCTCCCTTTGAAGCTTCCAGTCTGTTATTCGAACTCAATCAGCATGACAGAGTGATCTCCAGCCTTGTCCTCATCAACACTCACACTAACGAGAGAATCACTGACATGATGTCACTCGCCACTGTAAGGCTATGTATAATTTGTCAATACAGTTCAATATATATTCAAATCCTTCTGCTGCAGGATTGTTTTCCTTCTGCGACGAAAGGGGTCATATTAAGATCTGTCATCTGTATTTTCCATCCAACGCACATAGAAAGCTTTTGACAAGCATTTGGAAGGGGTGCAAGGGAGCTGCTATGTTAAAATTACCTTATAACAATTTCTGACAACAATCTGCTTTAGAGGCAGGATCCACCTCTGTTTACCTAAGCTGCTAGCAAAATAAAATGATGAAGCATTTTTTTCATCAGAATACAGAGCAAATAAATATGAAATGTGTCATAACTGTAGGTTTTGTCATCCAGCAGAGACACAGTTGACACTGCATTTAATGTGAAACCACATCCAGTCAGTAGAGGTCTGGTACCTGACCTGACCCGACGGGCACCAACATTATACATCTGGTTAGGGCCTTGTAGGGCCTGTTTTTTCATCAATAACTAGGTATGGGCAGGGCTCGGGTATCACTAAATTGATCGCTAAAATGGTGAAGCTGAGACATTTGCTTGTGGTCTGCTGTGCAGTACAGTCACATCTGGTGTCAGGAGTGCTTCAACCTCATCAAACATGCGACAGCAGAGATTTTTCCACGGAAAATAATCATGTTCTTTGAGTTTTGTCGGAGTTTAGAGTGACGAAAAGTAGCTAACAGCTAACTGCTCTCTTACGTCTCTTCATTGAGCAGAGCAGCCCAAGTGGAGCCGTTGCTATGGATACTCAGCGATGCCATCAGCAGAGTGTATGCGGAGCGAGCTGCGTGCAGGGAGCGAGTATCAGACAGAGAAAAGCAGCTAATGGATTTGCTAATGGAGGAAGTTATTTCTGATTTCGGGTTTCGGGCCGGGCCGGGCCTGCAATTTGTCAGAGGCAATCAGCCTGTGTAGTGTCGGGTCTGTACGACGCAGGCATGCGTATGACTCATGCTTAAAATTCATCCCTGTGCAGGGCTCTATCAGTCAGACAGAGACCCTGTATATTGCAATAAAAACATTTCAGTGGAAAGGAGGAATAAGGCCTATCTCTTCCTGCCTGCCTGCCTGCCATAAGAAGCACTGAGAAGTTCAGTGATCGTGTGATTGTTAATTGGGATTAGTGGGCCAGTGGTGGATCACCTCTCCAATCCCCTCTTCTCTAGCCAACGTATTTATAGGTCTAAAGACATTGGATTGGATTTCTAATGCTCATCTGCTGGATCTGACAATGGTGGTTGCTTTCCCCCCAAAAGTCTAAGGCATTTTGGTCCGTTTTTTCACTACCTTGACACATTGGCTTCTACAGTGCTCCTCCTGTATAGGAGAATCAAGTGCTTTATGGTTTTGGATTCAACACACTCTCAGCTACAAGTAGTAGAATATCAAAACAGACTTTTGAGACACGTATGAGTGGTTATGTGTCATAAAGGCAAAAAAGCAAAAAACTCATTGCTTCGTTTTATAAGATAAAGCATTGCACACACTGAGGAAGTAGGTTTTGACCAATAGAATCAGATTTTCCCATCGGTCTTGGGTACCTCTATACGTTTTAGGGGGCAAAAATATGAATCAAAAACTATATACATTTTTTGGACTACTGTCCACATCTGTTTTTCAACAGAACAAAAAGCCCAATCAGACAGAATTGCCGTGTCTGTCCCTCACGTTATGCCACAGGTGAAGAGGTCACCCTTGACCCCACACTCATTAGTGGGATTAGATCTCCATCTACTGGCTTTCATGTGTATTGCACCTCAGGGAAAGCTCAAGCTCCTTGAATATGATGTAGCAGTTGGTCACAGCAATGTCAATGAAATGGGAAAACAGGGTCCTGTACCATCTCTTAGTCTTGTGGTGCACAGAGTAGTACTGTCGTGGCCATCCACTTGGTAAAGAGGTGGTTGCCATCTCTGATCCACCTCAGTGGGGTGTTTGGTTGGTCTGGCTCATCGTATCTTCTTGACTGAAATAAAAATATATATTATGATTTAGTTGTACATTGTATTTTTTTTGGCCACATTTGAAAATCAGAAAATCCTTAATCACCAACATTCATACTATTTTTTCACAAAATGAACTACCCTTCCCCATTTAGCTCAGTGGAGGTGGAGGTGTGAAGGGGGAAAAGGTTATAGCCTGCATAGGTGCTATTGTTTTGTTGGAGTGGTAGGTGGTTGGGTGAAGTTCTGCGCTGTGAAAATGTAGCATACAGTTCTGTGCTGTAGCCTATCATGACGTAGGACTATTCCAATATAAAATAAACCTTGCATCAAATAAAATAAAATAACATTTTTGATCACCAAATGTTTATATTTCAATTTACAATTGTATATATCAATATATCAGATTTGGTTGCCCCACCTTGTAGGCAAACATTTTAGTGCCCCCCCTCTTGACAGGCGGAGAGAAAAATGTATGTTTTAATGTCAATTTCTTGCAATTCTACACATTTTGCCATGGAGCAGAGAGCAAAAAGGTGCAGTTTTACAGCAAATGTCTTGTAATACTACCCATTTTCAGTTTTAAAGCTAATTTCCTGTAATTCTACACATTTTGTCGTGACTTATGCCATGTTAATGATATCTGAGTGAAATTGTGTACTGTACTATTCTAACTCTCATCAGTAAATTGAGACTCTGACCGCTTACGTCGCTTATGCCTGGAGCCAGCCCTGAAGTTATTGTAGACTAGGCTACTCCCGTATTGTGTCAATATACCGTTAGGCTATCAACACAAAGAAAACTTTACCGTTATCGACACAGTAAATAGTAAATGTTTCAAATAAACCAAATAGGCAATGCGCTATCACACAGTAAATATTTCTTATAGGCAAGATGGCTAAAGTAGGCAAGATGGCACTGCAATAAATAGCAGCTATCTTATAGCTATTTTGTGTGTGGGGGGGGGGGGGGGTTTACGCTGATCATAACCTTTTTTGTACATAATGTCGGCGTCATCATTTCCTATGACCGGAAACAGCTTCTGGACATCAGAACATCAATCACTAACCTCAATTTGGATGAACATTTCTACCTCAACGAGTTGGCAGCTTTCGGACCAGGCCCTAATCCCGGAGACTCGAAAGAGGAAGCAGGGGCCAAAGAGAGGCAGGCGAGGCAGCATCCTGACAAGACTATGCTGTTGAGCAAATAGACCGCCATTGCTTTCTGTTCTATTGGCGAACGTGCAGTCACTGTAGAGTGAACAAGATGGTGTCTACAGACACGGCCACCTTGTTTCTACATCCTAGCCAACTTTGCAGTATATATATTTTTTGTGTTATTTCTTACAGTATTTGCTCAGAACGTTTCATGTATTATTACCTACAACCAGAAATACCTTTTGGATATTGGATGGTGTAACGGGCTTCCTCCTTCTCCTCATCCGAAGAGGAGGAGTAGGGATTTGAGGACCAAAATGCAGCGTTGGAGTTAGACATAATATTTATTTAACAAAACCGAAAACACGAAGAACACTTGAATAGATACAAAAACAACAAACGAAGTAGACAGACCTGGACTACGAACTTACATACAACGAAGAACGAACAAACAAGTACTGACTACAAACAAAACGAACTCACGATACAGTCCCGTATGGTGCAACAAACACTGACACAGGAAACAACCACCCACAACAATCAAAGTGAAAACACCTACCTTAATATGGCTCTCAATCAGAGGAAATGAAAACCACCTGCCTCTAATTGAGAGCCCTATCAGGTCACCCATAAACCAACACAGAAACACATAACATAGACTACCCACCCAAACTCACGCCCTGACCGTCAAACACATACAAAACAACAGAAAACAGGTCAGGAACGTGACAGAACCCCCCCCTCAAGGTGCGTACTCCGAACGCACCACCAAAAGTCTAGGGGAGGGTCTGGGTGGGCGTCTGACCACGGTGGTGGCTCAGGCTCTGGGCGAGGTCCCCACCCCACCATAGTCAATCCCAGCTTACGTCTCCCCCTTAGAATGACCACCCTCATCTTACACCCACTTAATTTAAATGTTAACCTTAAGATAAGGGGCAGCACCAGGACAAGGGGCAGCACCGGGATAAGGTAGCTCAAGACAGAGAGGTAGGTCAGGATAGAGAGGTAGGTCAGGATAGCGAGGTAGCTCAGGATAGAGGGGCAACTCCGGACTGAAGGGCAGCTCCGGACAGAGAGACAGCTCTGGACTGAGGGGCAGTTCTGGATGGCTGGCTCTGGCGGATCCTGGCTGGACGGCTCTGGCGGATCCTGGCTGGACGGCTCTGGCGGATCCTGGCTGGACAGCTCATGGCTGGCTGACGGATCTGGCTGCTCATGGCTGGCTGACGGATCTAGCTGCTCATGGCTGGCTGACGGATCTGGCTGCTCATGGCTGGCTGACGGATCTGGCTGCTCATGGCTGGCTGGCGGATCTGGCAGATCCTGTCTGGTTTGCGGCTCTGGCAGATCCTGTCTGGTTGGCGGCTCTGGCAGATCCTGTCTGGTTGGCTGCTCTGGCAGATCCTGACTGACAAATGGCTCTAGCGGCTCCTGACTGACTAACGGCTCTGACGGCTCGGGACAGACGGGCGGCTCTAATGGCTCGGGACAGACGGATGGCTCAGACGGCACTGGGCAGACGGATGGCTCAGATGGCGCTGGGGAGACGGATGGCTCAGATGGCACTGGGCAGACGGATGGCTCAGATGGCACTGGGCAGACGGATGGCTCTGGCCGGATGAGGCGCACTGTAGACCTGGTGCGTGGTGCCGGAACTGGAGGTACCGGGCTGAGGGCACGCACCTCAGGGCGAGTGCGGGGAGGAGGAACAGGGCTCTGGAGATGCACTGGAAGCCTGGTGCGTGGTGTAGGCACTGGTGGTACTGGGCTGGGGCGGGAAGGTGGCGCCGGATATACCGGACCGTGAAGGAGGACACGCGCTCTTGAGCACCGAGCCTCTCCAACCTTACCAGGTTGAATGGTCCCCGTAGCCCTGCCAGTGCGGCGAGGTGGAATAACCCGCACTGGGCTATGCAGGCGAACCGGGGACACCACCTGTAAGGCTGGTGCCATGTACGCCGGCCCGAGGAGACGTACTGGAGGCCAGATACGTTGGGCCGGCTTCATGACATCCGGCTCGATGCCCAACCTAGCCCTCCCAGTGCGGCAAGGTGGAATAGCCCGCACTGGGCTAAGCACGCGTACTGGGGACACCGTGCGCTTTACCGCATAACACGGTGTCTGACCAGTACGACGCCCTCTCACTCCACGGTAAGCCCGGGGAGTTGGCTCAGGTATCCAACCCGGCTTCGCCACACTCCCCTTTAGCCCCCCCCCCCCCCCCCCAAGAAATTTTTGGGTGAGCCTCTCGGGTTTCCAGCCTTGCTTCCTTGCTGCCTCCTCATATCGCCGCCTCTCAGCTTTAGCTGCCTCCAGCTCCTCTTTGGGGCGGCGATATTCTCCTGGCTGCGCCCAGGGTCCTTTGCCTTCTAGGTCTTCCTCCCATGTCCATTTCTCCAAATAATTCAGCCTCTCCTGTTGTTGGTGCTTGGTCCTGGATTGGTGGGTGGTTCTGTAACGGGCTTCCTCCTTCTCCTCATCCGAAGAGGAGGAGTAGGGATTTGAGGACCAAAATGCAGCGTTGGAGTTAGACATAATATTTATTTAACAAAACCGAAAATACGAAAAACACTTGAATAGATACAAAAACAACAAACGAAGTAGACAGACCTGGACTACGAACTTACATACAACGAAGAACGAACGAACAAGTACTGACTACAAACAAAACGAACTCACGATACAGTCCCGTATGGTGCAACAAACACTGACACAGGAAACAACCACCCACAACAATCAAAGTGAAAACACCTACCTTAATATGGCTCTCAATCAGAGGAAATGAAAACCACCTGCCTCTAATTGAGAGCCCTATCAGGTCACCCATAAACCAACACAGAAACACATAACATAGACTACCCACCCAAACTCACGCCCTGACCGTCAAACACATACAAAACAACAGAAAACAGGTCAGGAACGTGACAGAACCCCCCCCTCAAGGTGCGTACTCCGAACGCACCACCAAAAGTCTAGGGGAGGGTCTGGGTGGGCGTCTGACCACGGTGGTGGCTCAGGCTCTGGGCGAGGTCCCCACCCCACCATAGTCAATCCCAGCTTACGTCTCCCCCTTAGAATGACCACCCTCATCTTACACCCACTTAATTTAAATGTTAACCTTAAGATAAGGGGCAGCACCAGGACAAGGGGCAGCACCGGGATAAGGTAGCTCAAGACAGAGAGGTAGGTCAGGATAGAGAGGTAGGTCAGGATAGCGAGGTAGCTCAGGATAGAGGGGCAACTCCGGACTGAAGGGCAGCTCCGGACAGAGAGACAGCTCTGGACTGAGGGGCAGTTCTGGATGGCTGGCTCTGGCGGATCCTGGCTGGACGGCTCTGGCGGATCCTGGCTGGACGGCTCTGGCGGATCCTGGCTGGACAGCTCATGGCTGGCTGACGGATCTGGCTGCTCATGGCTGGCTGACGGATCTAGCTGCTCATGGCTGGCTGACGGATCTGGCTGCTCATGGCTGGCTGACGGATCTGGCTGCTCATGGCTGGCTGGCGGATCTGGCAGATCCTGTCTGGTTTGCGGCTCTGGCAGATCCTGTCTGTTTGGCGGCTCTGGCAGATCCTGTCTGGTTGGCTGCTCTGGCAGATCCTGACTGACAAATGGCTCTAGCGGCTCCTGACTGACTAACGGCTCTGACGGCTCGGGACAGACGGGCGGCTCTAATGGCTCGGGACAGACGGATGGCTCAGACGGCACTGGGCAGACGGATGGCTCAGATGGCGCTGGGGAGACGGATGGCTCAGATGGCACTGGGCAGACGGATGGCTCAGATGGCACTGGGCAGACGGATGGCTCTGGCCGGATGAGGCGCACTGTAGACCTGGTGCGTGGTGCCGGAACTGGAGGTACCGGGCTGAGGGCACGCACCTCAGGGCGAGTGCGGGGAGGAGGAACAGGGCTCTGGAGATGCACTGGAAGCCTGGTGCGTGGTGTAGGCACTGGTGGTACTGGGCTGGGGCGGGAAGGTGGCGCCGGATATACCGGACCGTGAAGGAGGACACGCGCTCTTGAGCACCGAGCCTCTCCAACCTTACCAGGTTGAATGGTCCCCGTAGCCCTGCCAGTGCGGCGAGGTGGAATAACCCGCACTGGGCTATGCAGGCGAACCGGGGACACCACCTGTAAGGCTGGTGCCATGTACGCCGGCCCGAGGAGACGTACTGGAGGCCAGATACGTTGGGCCGGCTTCATGACATCCGGCTCGATGCCCAACCTAGCCCTCCCAGTGCGGCAAGGTGGAATAGCCCGCACTGGGCTAAGCACGCGTACTGGGGACACCGTGCGCTTTACCGCATAACACGGTGTCTGACCAGTACGACGCCCTCTCACTCCACGGTAAGCCCGGGGAGTTGGCTCAGGTATCCAACCCGGCTTCGCCACACTCCCCTTTAGCCCCCCCCCCCCCCCCCCAAGAAATTTTTGGGTGAGCCTCTCGGGTTTCCAGCCTTGCTTCCTTGCTGCCTCCTCATATCGCCGCCTCTCAGCTTTAGCTGCCTCCAGCTCCTCTTTGGGGCGGCGATATTCTCCTGGCTGCGCCCAGGGTCCTTTGCCTTCTAGGTCTTCCTCCCATGTCCATTTCTCCAAATAATTCAGCCTCTCCTGTTGTTGGTGCTTGGTCCTGGATTGGTGGGTGGTTCTGTAACGGGCTTCCTCCTTCTCCTCATCCGAAGAGGAGGAGTAGGGATTTGAGGACCAAAATGCAGCGTTGGAGTTAGACATAATATTTATTTAACAAAACCGAAAATACGAAAAACACTTGAATAGATACAAAAACAACAAACGAAGTAGACAGACCTGGACTACGAACTTACATACAACGAAGAACGAACGAACAAGTACTGACTACAAACAAAACGAACTCACGATACAGTCCCGTATGGTGCAACAAACACTGACACAGGAAACAACCACCCACAACAATCAAAGTGAAAACACCTACCTTAATATGGCTCTCAATCAGAGGAAATGAAAACCACCTGCCTCTAATTGAGAGCCCTATCAGGTCACCCATAAACCAACACAGAAACACATAACATAGACTACCCACCCAAACTCACGCCCTGACCGTCAAACACATACAAAACAACAGAAAACAGGTCAGGAACGTGACAGATGGACAGTAAATCTCCAGAAATTCGAGCAGAAATTCGACTTCCTTGGCCTGGATCCTTTGTTTGATCTTCCCGAGGCAGCTCTATTCATCCCGGGGGATGCACCAAAACGCAGACACAGGAGAATAGGTAGAAGGAGTGGGGCCCTAGACAGACTCAGGTGGCATGCATACAATTACTCACAAATGTTCAGTTCCTAGACAATAAAGAACACAAGCTCAGAGCGAGGATCTCCTTCCAGAGAGAAATCAGGGATTGTAAGATACTCTGATTTACGGAATCATGGTTCTCTCCGGATACATTGTCCCCGTCCATTCAGCCAGCGGGGTTCTATGTCCGTCGCGCGGACTGGAAGAAAGAACTCTATGGGAAAAAGAAAGGTGGAGGGGTTTGTTTCATGATTAACAACTCATGGGGGGATTGTGGTAACGTAAAGGAACTCAAGTCCCTTTTGTTCTCCCAATCTGGAGTACGTTACCATCAAATGCCGACTGCATTACCTCCTGAGAAAATGTTCTTCGGACATCGTCACTGCCATAGATTCCCCCCCCCCACAAGCCGACACCACAACTGCATTCAAGGAGCTACACTTGACAATGTGCAAACTGGAAACCGCATACCCTGAGGCTGTATTTATTGTAGCTGGTTACTTTAATAAAGGAATAAAGGAAAATGCTACCGATATTCTATCAACACATCTCCTGTGCTACACTTGCAACATGAACCCTGGATCATTGCTATTGTCCCTTCTGGGGTGACTACAAGGCCCTCCCCTACCCTCCCTTCAGCAAATCAGATAACTCCTCCACTGTACACTGCCCTATCCCACCTAGAATACCTATGTAAGAATGCTTTTCATCGACAACAGCTAAGCATTCAACACCATAGTGTCCTCCAAGCTCATCGCTAAGCTCAAGGCCCTGGGTCTGACACCCTCCCTGTGCAACTGGGTCCTGGACTTCCTAATGGGCCAACTCTAAGTGGTGAAGGTAAGCAATAAGACCTCCACCAAGGTGATCCTCAACATGGGGGCCCCACAGGTGTGCGTGCTCAGCCTCCTCCTGTACTCCCTGTTCAGCCATGACTGCGTGGCCATACACGTCTTCAACTCAATCATCACGTTTTGTGACGACACAACAGAGGTAGGCCTGATTACCAACAATGATGAGACAGCCTACAGGGAGGCCCTGTCGGAGTGGTGCCAGGAAAATAATCTCCCCCTCAACGTCAACAAAACAAAGGAGCAGAGGAGAGCAGAGAGAGCATCGCGCCATTCACCTCTTCATGGTCCTCGTGATGCACATCACTAACAACCTGAAATGGTCCCTTTACACAGATAGTGTAGTGAAGAAGGTGCATCAACGCCTCTTCAACGTCAGGAGGCTGAAGAAATTCCTCTTGGCCCCTAAGAACTTCTACAGATGCACCATTAAGAACATCCTGTATGGCTGTATCTCCACCTGGTACGGCAATTGCACCATCCGCAACCGCAGGCCTGTCCAGAGGGTAGTGCAGTCAGCCCAATGCATCCCCGGTGGCACACTGCCTGCCCTCCAGAACATCTACAGCACCTGGTGTCACAGGAAGGCCAAGAATATCATCAAGGACCTCAGCCAGCTAAGCCACAGCATGTTCACCCCGGTACCATCTAGAAGGCGGAGACAGTAAAGGTGCATCAAAGCTGGGACCGAGAGACTGAGAAACAACTTCTATCTCCAGGCCATCAAACTGGTGAATAGTCACCACTAGCTTTAGTCACTGTTACTAGCCGGATACCACCCGGTGCTCTGCCCTGCACCTTAGAGACTGCTGCCCTATGTACATAGAATCATTGAACACTGGTCACGTTTTAAGATCTTTACAAACTGTTTTACTTCAGAAAGTATTCACACCTCTTTACTTTTTCCACATTTTGTCTTGTTACAGCCTGAATTTAAAATGGATTGATAAGTTGTCTCACTGATCTGCACATAATGTCAAAGTGGAATTTAGTTTTGAGATGTTTTTAAACAAATGAATAAAAGTGACAAGTTGAAATGTTTTGAGTCAAAAAGTAATCAACCCCTTTGTTATGGAAAGCCTAAATTGTTCAGGGGTAAAAATGTGCTTAACAAATCATATAAGTTGCATGGACTCATTCTGTGTTCCATAATAGTGGTTAACATGATTTGCAATGACTACCCCATCTCTGTACCCCACACAAACAATTATCTGTAAGATCCCTCAATTGAATTTCAAGCACAGATTCAACCACAAGAAGGTCACCAACTGGTAGATGTGGGGGGAAAAAACAGACACTGGATATTCATTTGAGCATAGTGAAGTTATTAATTAGGCTACAAAAATACAGGCGTCCTTCTTAAAACCTCTTTGGGCTAGGGGGCGGTATTTTGACGTCCGGATAAAAAGCGTGCCCAAAGTAAACTGCCTGCTACTCAGACCCAGAAGCTAGGATATGCATATAATTGGTCGATTTGGATAGAAAACTCTAAAGTTTCTAAAACTGTTAAAATAATGTCTGAGTATAACAGAACTGAAATGGCAGGCAAAACCCCAAGGACAAACCCCACCCCCCCCCAAAAAAAATCTGCATCACACTGATTTCAATGGCTGGCACTTTTATTATAGGGCGAAATCCTCCCTGATTGCAGTTCCTAGGGCTTCCACTAGATGTCAACAGTCTTGAGAGTTTCAGGCTGTTTTTTTGAAAAATGAGGGAGAAGTTGTAGTTTTTCTAAGTGGCTCCCATTTTGGCTGTAGTGTTTCCAAGCGTGTGTCGTGTGGCAAAATTGCACATTTTAGAGTGGCTTTTTATTGTCCCCAGCACAAGGTGCACCTGTGTAATGATAATGCTGTTTAATCAGCTTCTTGATATGCCACGTACCTTCAGACACATGAAAGGGTTCAAAATGGGAAATTTGCCTTCCCGGCTTTAGGGCTGCTGAATCAAGTGCACTTACCGTCAACAGCGCGAAACAAATAAAAAATAGGAATGCAAGGCTTTATCATTGGGTTTTTAACAGACATTTTTGGTGATCGACTAGAAATGGCTTGGAGATTTACCAGTCGATCGTGACCAACCGTTTGGTGACCACAGTCGTAGAGGAAGGAATCCGCTCAGGGATTTCACCATGAGGGCAATGGTGATTTTAAAACAGTTATAGGGTTTTATGGTTGTGATATGAGAAAACTCAGGATGGATCAACAACATTGTAGTTACTCCACAATGCTATCTTAAATGACAGAGTGAAAATAAGGAAGCGTGTATAGAATAATGAAAAGAAGGAATTGTGTACAGAATAAAAATATTCCTAAACATGCATCCTTTTTATAACAAGGCACTTACAGTACTTTCGGAAAGTATTCAGACCCCTTGACTTTTCCCCCAAAATTTTACGTTACAGCCTTATTCTAAAATGGATGGAAAAATGTATAATCCTCGGCAATCTACACACAATACCCCGTAACGACAAATCAAAAACAGATTTTTAGAAATTTTTTAATTAAAAAAAATTTAAAACAGAAATGCCTTATTTACATAAGTATTCAGATCCTTGCTATGAGACTCGAAATTGAGCTCAGGTGCATCCAGTTTCCATTGATCATCCTTGAGATGTTTCTACAACTTGATTGGAATCAACATGTGGGAAATTAAATTGATTGGACATGATTTGGAAAGGCACACACCTGTCTAAATAAGGTCCCACAGTTGACAGTACATGTCAGAGCAAAAACCAAGCCATGAGGTCGAAGGAATTGTCCGTAGAGTTCCAAGACAGGATTGTGTTGAAGCACAGATCTGGGGAAAGGTACCAAAACATTTCTGCAGCATTGAAGGTCCCCAAGAACACAGTGGCCTCCATCTTTCTTAAATGGATGAAGTTTGGAACCACCAAGACTCTTCCTACAGCTGGCCTCCTTGCCAAAATGAGCAATCGGGGGGAGAAGGGCCTTGGTCAGAGAGGTGACCAAGAACCCAATGGTCACTCTGACAGAGTTCTAGTGTTTCTCTGTGGAGATGGGAGAATCTTGCAGAAGGACAACCATCTCTGTAGCACTCCACCAATCAGGCCTTTGTGGTAGAGTGGTCAGATGGAAGCCACTCCTCAGTAAAAGGCACATGACAGCCTGCTTGGATTTTGCCAAAAGTCACCCAAGGAGTCTCAGACCATGAGAAACAAGAGTCTCTGGTCTGATGAATCCATGGTTTAACTATTTGGCCTGAATGCAAAGTGTCACATCTGGAGTACCCCTGGCACCATCCCTACGGTGAAGCATAGTGGTGGCAGCATCATGCTGTGGGGGTGTTTTTCAGAGGTAGGGACTGGAAGACTAGTCAGGATCGAGGCAAAGATGAACAGAGCAAAGTACAGAGAGATTATTGATGAAAACCTGCTCCAGAGCACTCAAGACCTCAGACTGGGGCAAAGGTTCACCTTCCAACAGGACTATGACCCTAAGCACACAGCCAAGACAACACAGGAGTGGCTTCGGGACAAGTCTCTGAATGTCCTTGAGTGTCCCAGCCAGAGCCCGGACTTGAACTTCATCGAACATCTCTGGAGAGACCTGAAAATAGCTGTGCAGCGATGCTCCACATCCAACCTGACAGAACTTGAGAAGAATGGGAGAAACTCCCCAAATACAGGTGTGCCAAGCTTGTAGCATCATACCCAAGAAGACTCAAGGCTGTAATCGCTGTCAAAGGTGCTTCAACCATGTAAATTGTCTGAATACCTATGTAAATGTGATATTTCTTTTTTAAATTCTTAATACATTGGTAAAATGTTTAAAAAACATGTTTTTGCATTGTCATTGTGGCATATTGTGTGTAGTTTGACGAGGGGAAAAAAATGTAATCGATTTTAGAATAAGGCTGTAACGTAACAAAATGTGGAAAACGTCAAGGGATCTGAATACATTCAGAATGCACTGTAACCATGTGTGTGAGGTGTATACTTTTGTTTCAAAGTAGATTTGTTTAAGACTACCAAGAATCACCCTGATTTAGCCCACTGCAGTAGAATTAAGGAAGTCTTGAGTTTTTGCTCACCTGAGTTTTACCAAGAGTGTTTTCATCTGTACTTTTCTTATCTGTTTATTTACCACCACAAACCATAGCTGACACTAAGACCGCACTCAATGAACTGTATAGGGCCCAAAACAAACAAGAAAATGCACATTCAGAGGAAGTGTTTTTTTGTGGCCGGTGATTTTAATGCAGGGAAACTGAAATCCGTTTTACCTCATTTTTACCAGGATGTCACCTGTGCAACTAGAGGCAGCAACACTCTAGATCACCTTCATTCCTCACGTGGAAACGCATACAAGGCTCTCTCTCGCACTCTCTTCGGCAAAACAGACCATAACTCTATCCTCCCGCTTTCTGTTTACAAGCAAAAACTCTAACAGGAAGTACCAGTGACACGCTCAATATGGAAGTAGTCCGATGAAGCAGATGTTAAACTACAGGACTGTTTCGTTAGCACAGACTTGAACATGTTCTGGGATTCATCTGATAACATTAAGGAGTAAACCAAATCAGTCACCGGCTTCATTAAGTGCATTGATGACTTTGTCCCCACAGTGACCGTACGTACATATCCCAACTAGAAGCCATGGAGTAAAGGCAACATCTGCATTGAGAAACAGAGCTGCCACTAATCCAAACGCTCATTACAAGGATGCATACTCAGAGGATGTGCTGACCAGCTGGCAAGTGTCTTCACTGACATTTTCAACCTATCCCTGAAATACAAACTTGTTTCAAGCAGACCACCATAGTTCCTGTGCCCAAGAACGACAAGGTAACCTGCCTAAATGACTATCGCCCCTTAGCACTCACATCTATAGCCATGAAGTGCTTTGAAAAGCTGGTCATGGCTCGAATCAACACCATCATCCCAGACACCCTGGGCCCACTCCAATTCCCATACTGCCCCAACAGATCCACAGATGACGCAATCTCTATTGCACTTCACACTGCCCTCACCCACCTGGATAAAAGTAATACCTATAAAATAATGCTGTTCATTGACTACAGCTCAGCATTCAACGCTATAGTCCCCTCCAAGCTCAGGACCCTGGGACTGAATACCTCCCTCTGCAACTGGATCCTGTACTTCCTGACAGCCCGCCCCCAGGTGGTTAGGGTTGGCAAAAACACATCCGCCACGCTGACCATCAACACGGGGGCCCCTCTGCGGTATGTGCTTAGTCCCTTCCCATACCCCCTGTTCACCCACAACTGCGTGGCTGCCCATGACTCCAACAGCATCATCAAGTTTGCTGATGACACGGCGGTGGTAGGACTGATCACGCAGTCTATAGGGAGGAGGTCAGATACCAGCCAGTGTGGTGGCAGGACAACAACCTCTCCGTCAATTATAGCAAGACAAAATAACTGATTGTGGATTACAGGAAACGGAGGGGCGAGCATCTCCCCATCCAAGTCGATGGGGTTGTAGTGGAATGGGTCGAGTTCCTCATTATCCACATCACTAAGGACTTAACATTATCGACACACACCCACACAGTTGTAACAATGCCTTGTCCCCCTCAGGAGGCTGAAAAGATTTGGCATGGGCCCTTAGATCCTCAAAAAGTTCTACAGCTGCACAATTGAAAGAATGTTGATTGGCTGCTTTACTGCTTGGCACAGCAAACGCAAGGCACCCGACCGCAAGGCACTACAGAGGGTGGTGAGTACGGCCTAGTACATCACTGGGAATGAGCTACCAGCCATCCAGGATCTGTATACCAGGCGGTGTCAGAGAAAAACCCCAAAATGTTTCTAAGATTCCAGCCACCCAAGCCATAGTAACGGTATCGGTGCACCAAGTCTGGAACCAACAGGACCCTGAACAGCTTCTACCCCCAAGCCATTAGACTGCTAAACAAGAATGCTAAATAGCTAATGGCTACCTGGATTACCTGTATTTACCCGGTTTTTGCACTAACTCTCTTGCACTGACTCTATGCACACACATTGGACTCTACCCACACACTCACACATACTTACACTGACACCCCAACACACACTACATATGCCCACACAAAGAACATGCGCGCACACATGCATACTAACGCCACACACACACTCACACCCTTTCACGCTCACCTGCTGCCACCGACTATTATACGCTGCTGCCACCGACTATTATCTGTCCATTTGCCTAGTCACTTTACCCCTAAATACTGTATATCTACATACAGTGCCTTACAAATTATTCATCCCCCTTAATGTTTTTCGTATTTTGTTGCATTACAACCTTACATTTGAATTTCATGTAATGGACATACACAAAATAGTCCAAATTGGTGAAGTGAAATGAAAAAGAAAACTTATTTCAAAAAATACAAATAAAAAAAAGATGGAAAAGTGGTGCGTGCATGCATATGTATTCACCCCCTTTGCTATGAAGCCCCTAAAAAATATATTGTGCAACCAATTACCTTCAGAAGTCACATAATTAGTTAGATTGCACACAGGTGGACTTTATTTAAGTGTCACATGATCTCAGTATATATACACCTGTTCTGAAAGGCCCCAGAGTCTGCAACACCACTATAGAAGGGGCACCACCAAGCAAGCAGCACCATGAAGACCAAGGAGCTCGCCAAATAGGCCAGGGACAACGTTTTGGAGAAGTACAGATCAGGGTTGAGTTATAAAAAAATATCTGAAACTTTGGACATCCCACGGAGCAACATTAAATCCATGGCACCACAACAAACCTGCCAAGAGAGGGCCGACCACCAAAACTCACAGACCAGGCAAGGAGGGCATTAATCAGAGAGGCAACAAAGAGACTAAAGATAACCCTGACGGAGCTGAAAACCTCCACAGTGGAGATTGGAGTATCTGTTCATAGGACCACTTTAAGCCGTACACTCCACAGAGCTGGCCTTTACGGAGGAGTGGCCAGAAAAAAGCCAAACTTAAAGAAAAAAATAAGCAAACACATTTGGTGTTCACCAAAAGGCATGTGGGAGACTCCCCAAACACATGGAAGAAGCTATCCTGGTCAGATGAGACTAAAATGTAGCTTTTTGGCCATAAAGAAAAACGCTATGTCTGGCGCAAACCCAACACCCCTCTTCACCCCGAGAACCCTATCCCCATAGTGAAGCATAGGGATGGCACCATCATGCTGTTGGGTTGTTTTTCATCGGCAGGGACTGGGAAACTGGTCAGAATTGAAGAAATGATGGATGGCGCTAAATACAGGGAAATTCTTGGGGGAAACCTATTTCAGTCTTCCAGAGATTTGAGACTAGGACAGAGGTTCACCTTCCAGCAGGACAATGACCCAATGCATACTGCTAAAGCAACACTCGAGTGGTGTAAGGGGAAACATTTAAATGTCTTGGAATGGCCTTGTCAAAGCCCAGACCTCAATCCAATTGAGAATCTGTGGTATGACTTAAAGATTGTTGTACACCAGCGGAACCCATCCAACTTGAAGGAGCTGGAGCAGTTTAGCCTTGAAGAATGGGCAAACATCCCAGTGGCTCGATGTGCCAAGCTTATAGAGACATACCCCAAGAGACTTGCAGCTGTAATTGATGAAAAAGGTGGTTCTACAAAGTATTGACTTTGGGCTGGTGAATAGTTATGCACGCTCAAGTTTTCAGTTTTTTTTGTCTTAAAATGGCACAGTTCTGCCTCCAGGGCAAGATTCATGACACTAAACCTTAATTAACCTGCGGCTGGAAGGGCTGTATCGATCAAGCGTCTCAAAGTACGAGTGCTGATTCAGGATCAGTTTTGACTTTTAGATTCCAATGAATAAGGTTATATGGACATGTACACACTGTAAAGGGGCTACCGTGAATTTGACAGTAATTTACAGGCAGCTCGGTGGCAAGTGAAATTCTATATTTCATATTACATTACACCTATTGTAATATAAATACGGTATCAAGGCAAGTACTGTGTAATGAAACACAGTACCATACCATTAAATTGGCTGTATTGTACTGTAAATCAGAATGAATACATTTATGGATGAAATGGATGATTTATGGATGAAATTTATGGATGACATTCATTGAAGGGAGGGGTTGTCACGTTCCTGACCTGTTTTCTGTTGTTTTGTATGTGTTTAGTTGGTCAGGACGTGAGCTGGGTGGGAATTCTATGTTGTGTGTCTAGTTTGTCTGTTTCTATGTCCAGCCTAATATGGTTCTCAATCAGAGGCAGATGGTAATCGTTGTCCCTGATTGAGAATCATATATAGGAGGCTTGTTTTGTGTTGGGATTTTGTGGGTGTTTGTTTCCTGTCTCTGTGATTGTCTGCACCAGATAGGCCTGTGTCGGTTTTTGCACATTTGTTATTTTGTATTGTTGTTTGTAGTGTTTCACTTGTTCTTTATTAAACATGTTTAACACTAGCCGCGCTGCACTTTGGTCCTCTCCTTCACCCCTGGAAGAAAACCGTTACAGGGGTCTGTATTTCACAGTAGGTAAAGGTAAAGTGTTCACACATTACAGCATATTAATTCATATTTGGTGGAACTCCTAGAGGCCTTAACAAAGGCTTCCAAACTGGTAGTAAATACAGGGCAAAACAGCCTGAAAAGACATGGAAAACTGCTCAACCATTAAACGTTTCAGACTTTTTGCAGCATAAAATCTGTCCCCTATTCATTTTAAAGCGATGGAGCACTATAACCACATACGAGTTAAATTGGTACAGCATTTTTACTCACGGGTGCAACAAATAATATAGCCTCTTACAAGGCATGCCTCAAAATATGTTAATGAGCCAGAAACCATCCACCCACTAGTGGTCAAAAGGTTTTTGGCACTCCAAAGATACTGTACGGTACTGTATTCTGTGCGATTGAATTACAGTACCGTTTGAAATACAGTAATTCCCCCCCCCCCCGCTCACAACATTTTCCCAAAATGCATCATAATTTACAATAGGCTGAAGTAAAATGTTTTGGACTATTTTACTGTAGATAATGCCCCAAATTACCATATTAATGATAGTTTTCCGTTACAGTGTAGATCAGCACTCCTATTCCCAGAGCTTGATATTTCTTTGTTACATTGTTTAGTGGTTATGTAAGAGGGATTTACTGTATATGTGAAAATATATGTACTCACTGCTCAGAAACTTTAATCATTATTTTCCATGCATCATGTTTATGTACAATATACTATTCATTGACTATAACCTCTTGTGTATTACTCCTCGCTGCCGGTCTCTGTCCCCCTTCAGACAAACAGCTGACATCAGTCCTTTTGTGTTCCCTAGTAGTAATACAGATGTAGGATCTTAATTTCAGCCAGTTTTCTACAGCAGCAAAATAATCCGGCTACAACAGGAACTGTGCATTTTTTGTGGATTATAATTCCTGGACATTTTTGTAGGGGTTGATACATTTTTCGTTAGGGCAAATCAAGTCTGAAATTACAAAGTGGAAATGACGAACTTTAGAAGCCTTTTAAAAACTCAAATACCCTACAAGAACATTTTCAGCAACAAAAGAGTGATCAAATTAACATCTTACATCTGAACATGGGTGTCTGGCTAGAAGTAAAGCACAACTGCATGGGGAATTGTGTGTTTTGTCAACTGGTTAGGGTGTTGGCTGTCTTTCATAGGCTGACAACCAAACAAGACTCATGTCTCCCCCAGGAGTCCTTCGTCCTATGTTGTCTAGTTTGAGACTGGAATCAATAGCTGTGGTTTTACTATTGTTGTCTATGTAAAGCTTAGAACACAACAAGAGAGATAAATAGAGACAGGCCAAGAGATTATTTGAGAGACAGTATGGCAGCATGATAGAGGTACTGGGACTTGAAAACAGACACAATAGAGTGTGTGTGTGTGTGTGTATTTGTGTATTTGTGTACACGTGGGGTTTCTGTATGTGCATAACAGCTCTGTGTGCGTGTGTGTGTGTGTATAATTTAACATATAGGGGGATGTTTCGGGGGTCTAGAGTATGTTTGTAACACGGTAGCAGCTGCCATCTCCTAGACACTGCAATGAGGTGAGGGCTGACAGCAGAGGGGATGACCAAGGGGAGGTGGGGAAAATGGAGTGTGAGGGGGAGGGGAGGTGGAGAGGAGAGGGAGTGGAAGAAAATAGCCTGGCAGGAGGCATACCCCATGCTGCCGTATTGGTTTCGGGAGAAGAGCTTTTCTCCTGCATCTCTCACCTCTCTCTAGCTCGCATAGCTCATTTTTCACTCTAAGGATACACCACCTGCCTGGACATATTTTATACATATCAACCCTCATTTTCTGGTCAGTTTAACCTCAATGGTCATGGTCAAGGAAAAAGGTAACTGAATCGTGTGTGTGTCTGTGAGATTTGTTTTGATTGCCCGCAGTCTGATGTGCAGTGTGTGTTTTTGTGGATCTGTCCTGGTTTTAGTGTTACGTTGTCGATGTATTGCTGATGTAAGCTGCAGACCAGTATTAGTGATCAGCGAGCACGTTTTTGTAAGGATTGTTCTTTGAGGGAGCATACTAAAGCATAACCAATTCACACAGGATAGAAGATCCCTATTTCGCTATCAAGGAGTTATCTGCAGTGTATCTCTTCGCTGATAAAGACACACATGCAAACATACAGTTCCTTATGCTGAAATATTACGTTGATATTTGGAACTGACTGCGTTTTTGGCAGTATTTTACTACATGTAAACATACGAATATGGCTTGATGGCCAGTTTCAGTGGTGAGTTTGAGGTAAGGTAATGTACATTTGTGTAGAGAGGGAAAGTGGAGCACTAGTGTAGGGATCCACACGGTGCACAGCCGCCCCAGTCAGACACGCACACATACTCAGTCTGCAGCCATAACCATGGTAACCGACTAAAAGGTACACTCCATTATTGTCTGCCGTGGCCTCATTCATAGTGAGGTTTTTCTTACTGAAATCAGTCCATGTCCTACCATAATATGGATCGAGTGTGAAATGTCTGTGTCTGTGTCTGTACATGCATGCGTGCGTGTGCCTGCTTGTATCTAAATGTAGATGGTGACTGAGTGTGTGTGTGTGTGTGTGTGTGTGCGCGCGCTAGCGTGTGTGTGTCAGTGGCAGACAGACAGACAGGCAGGCAGAGACAGATCACATGATATGGCCTATCTGAGACCCACTGAGCTTTGGCGTCTAAGCTGAATGTGTGACACATGGAAAACTGAACTAAACAATGACTACTCTCAGAGAGATTGTGCCTGTGGGTGGATTTCCCTATTAAGCTAATAATACTCTAGGTGCACTTGGCAATTTACAGGGTCTGCGAAGTACACCCGAGGAGACAGACCTACTTACCTTGAGTTACATGTGCTCTTTACGCCATCACATCTTCAGTGTTTGCTTCAGTTGTGTTTGACTCATTACAGTGTGTGTGTGTGTGTGTGTGTGTGTGTGTGTGTGTGTGTGTGTGTGTGTGTGTGTGTGTGTGTGTGTGTGTGTGTGTGTGTGTGTGTGTGTGTGTGTGTGTGTGTGTGTGTGTGTGTGTGTGTGTGTGTGTGTGTACTTGTACAGTCTCTGTGTCTAATCCTATGCTGACTCCAGCTCGCCTGTAAGCACAGATAATCATCAAGAGCATTTCTACCTCATGCCACGCAAACAACGATACACAGAATCCCCTAATTTATCACCATCACAATCACTTTTATATTTTTTGTGACTCACCCAGATTTTGCAGAGTACTGCAGACACTGCAGTAGTGCCTCCTCTTTGAAGCATGCCTCTCTCTCCTCCCTCTCTCTATCCCTCGGTCTCTCTGTCTTCTCTCTGTCTCCGTGTCTCCGTGTCTCTCTCTCGCGCTCTCTCTCTCCTCCCTGAAAGAGTAGCAGAACATCCTCACTTTTAATACAACTGTAGCAAAGGATCAGCACTTACAGAGGTAAAGCAGAATGGACGCATCCCAAATGGATCCCTATTCCCTACATAGTGCACTACTTTTGACCAGTGCCCATATGGTCCCATTTGGGACGCAGATCGTGAGTTAGACACAGCGAGCACCAGTGTTTCCGGCCTAAAATCAATACACAGAGCTCTGAAGCCTGCATCCCCATTGAGATGGAATTAGTTTAGAGAAGGAAATAGAGGGGACATCCAGGCTGTGTATAACAAACCTTCGAAATACTCATTGTATGTGACAAACATCCCTTCTTTGCCATTTGCTCTGTGCTAAAGCTGAACCCCTCATTTGATTAGCATAGGAAATGTGACACATGATGCTAAACAGAATAGACAGAGTCTAGATTTGGGCCTGATTTTGGATCCTGTAATGGATTCAAATTGACTGTCTTTCAGAGGGAGGTAACCACTCTTTTGATAATTTTAATTAATTTATGGCACAAGGGTTTTTATTGTTTAGGAAATGATAAGAGGGGGCAAATAGTCTTAGATACACAGTAATCTTGTATAAAAATAAACACTCTATATTACACACTTGACACATACACAAAAGTACATACACGCGTCTCTACACACACAGTATGTACCAAGAGCTGGGTGGGTGAATTGAAAGCCCTTCTCCGTTCATACATGACAGGTAACTGTGTTAGTTAGAACATCCCAACAACAACAGCCCTCTGCTCTATGACAACCAGCCATTTAGAAACAGTGATTATTCTGTGTTAGGTCCCCAGGGATTAGTTATTCAGGGCTGGGGGGCTGGTAGAGGGAGATACGTTCCCCCAATTTGTGCCCATGTTTGAAGTGCTTTGTCTGGGACACTGGTGCAGGGGCTGGCAGTTGGACGGGGGTAGGGCTTGTGAATCAAATCATACATATTCATAAGAGGGAGGTTATAGGATGGCTTATTATGTCTGTGTGATAAAGAGTACCGCACGCCCTCACCAAAACACACATGTACACACATGCAAGCTTGCACGCACACAGGCACTAACACATACACACTTTGCCCACAGTGGGGATATTTAGAATTTGTTATTCATTGTAGGCCATGCCACTCCAGAACTGCTCATCCCAGAGGGGTTGGTTGGATGGGAGACCCAGAGCCAGACACACGTGTGTGTGTGGGAGGTGCATGGTTTGGTGTGGAGATGGTGGTGTGTGTGTGTGTGTGTGTGTGTGTGTGTGTGTGTGTGTGTGTGTGTGTGTGTGTGTGTGTGTGTGTGTGTGTGTGTGTGTGTGTGTAAATAGAATAGTGTGTGATACTCATTGCATCTGGCTTGTATGTTCTGTATATATCTTCTATATCTTATCAGTGGAGTGTCCTAGACACGCCACAGGGGTCCTGTTTTTCTGCTAGGCTCCACAGGAAGCATTTGTTTCAGTCTCATACTTAAATGATTTAACAGAAAACAAATAGTGGTGTGAAAATACGCTATTAGAACTTTTTTGAGTAATCATATTCCCAATCCATTTTCAAAACACGACTACTGTTTTATGCATTTTAGATGGAATAGTCTAGGACAAAAAGTGGAGACCCAGCAAAAGGGTTATCTGAAGGACAGCTGAAGAACCTTTTAAGGTTCTCGGTAGTCTAGAAAATAGGAAGTTAAAGCTTGAGGCTGAGAGTGGAGATGAGAGTGGAGGCTTCATCAGTTATTTCCCCTCTCCATCCATCAATTACACACACTCTATTGTTATTTACCAGCAAGGCCTGTGCATGCGTAACAGGAAAATATGTCCCTGGGGGATTCAATCTGGCCTTCTCCAGATCCCCCCCAGTGCATCATCGGCAATCTTTATTATTGCTTATGCAGAGGCTCTTTCCTTTAAAGAGGTGGGGGTTGGGGTTGTAGTCGGTGGGTTGAAGGCACCACTCGTCGAAGTGTGCTGAGCCTGGGGAAGCTCTTTTGGTAATTTTACACCTACGACCATGGATTTGGGGGCTACGCCTGTCTGTCTGTTGCCTTGTATCAGCCCTAAAGCAATGCAGGCTATGGGCTGTAAGTGTGAGAGGAGGCCTGGGTGATGATTAGGGCCATGTTCGGTGGGACAAACGTTGTGGAAAGTTTCACACAGACATGTCATAAATACAGTGGACACTACTCCTTTTTCTACATAACATATTTCTATCTGAACGTTTCACAATGTTGGGCCCTGTTGAATGTATCCCAGTGTACATGGTTTTGCCTGTGATCTTCCAGTGATGAGGCAGAGGCAGTACAGATCTCTCCGTCAGCAGATATCCTCTGTAGACTGGAAACATCAATGCAGCAGTAGAGTGGAGGGTGGAATGTGACATTGTGTGACCATAGCGGTTGCTACTGAGTAATCACTCGGTAAGCGCATGGTATAGCGAAGATATCACAGTTTCACGTACTTTTTTACATCCTTGTACAAACGTATATTTTCTACTAGTAAACTGCATGAGATCCAGACGATTTAGGCACACAGAAACAACTACGGTTAAGACATTAATTCCGACTGGCTTAAGTTAAGAGTTAAGGTTTGTATCACATCCGGACGTGATTAGGAGTCCCATAGGGCGGTGCACAATTGGCCCAGCGTCGTCTGGGGTTGGCCGGGGTACGCCCTTCATTGTAAAATAAGAATTTGTTCTTAACTGACTTGCCTAGTGAAATAAAGGTAATTTTTTAAAATAAAAATTAACAGAAACAACTCTAGGGTTAAGTTCAAGCATTCATTCCAATTGGTTAACAGTTCAGGAATTCATACTGATTGGTTAAGTTAAGGATTAAGGTTTGTGATAGGGTTAATTAAATTCAGGCATTATTTCCAATCGGGTAAATTAAGGATTAAGGTTAGGAACGTCAAATTTCAACTTGAATCTGGAGTGATCTCTCTGGGGATAAACAGTTCTACTTACTTATAGCTATGGTGATAGCACAGTCACCGTACTGGGCTAGCCCTGTGTATTCCCTATTACTGAGGTAATTTTGTCACAGTTGGTTTAATCTCGGGAACCCAGAACCATATCTTGCAAGAAACTACAGTTGGTTTGGAGTATTCATTACTCCTTAGTTCCAGTAAGGTGCTGTATAGTTACATACCAGTGCTGAGGCGCCGTATCACATTGTGAGTGCTGAGTACTGAGCCCTCAACACCACTACTGTTAGTCTTAGTTCACTGCCACTCTGGTCTAACACCTTTGTTATTGAAGAATGACTCACAGCTCTGTGGAAAATCACGTTGAGCACACGAGGGAGACGGACTCCCTACCTCCTTACCTTACTTCCTCTCTCTCTCTCTCGCTCTCTCTCTATCTTGCTCTCCCCCCTCTTTTTCTCTCTTTTAACTTCATCCTTTCCTCCATCCGTCCATCTCATCCTATAAACCAGGTTTCCCAATAGGCGGCCCGTGAGCCAAATTCTTCCTGCAGGTGATTTAATTTGCAACCCCTTAAATTTTCTGGGTAAAAATATAAATAATAAAAAAAAAAAGAATAATAATTTTCGTTTTGGGACATGAAATAAATGACCAGCTCAAAGTTATTTTAATTGAGGAAATCTGTTCTCAAGTATTCCCATGCATAAATAAAGAGGCATATGTGATTGTATCCCAATGTCATCGAGGTTGGAATTTATTTTGTTTTCAAATTGCGGTGTACAAATTATTTATAACTATGTTCACGTCCCCCGACCATCCGATCAAGGAAAAACCGTCCCACGGCTGAATATTATTGGGGACCCCTGCCCTAAACCATGAGTGGGTGTGCTCTTGCAATGTCTTCCCCACAACTTTCAATTCAGATCCTGACCAACCTTGTGTATAGTATCATATGAAACAAAGGCTTACAGTGGCTTTGTGACCAGGACTTGGGGATGGATCAGACAATGTGTGCTGAAGGTATTCCTTCAACAGAAACTGAAGGGAAAGACCTCTCCATCATGGTGACAACTCCACGGTGTCTCCCTCCCAGAGTGCAAAGAACCTTGGTGTGACCCTGGACAACACCCTGTCGTTCTCTGCAAACATCAAAGCAGTGATTCTCTCCTGCTGGTTCATGCTCTACAACAGTGGTTCCCAAACGTTTTATAGTCCCGTACCCCTTCAAACATTCAACCTCCAGCTGCGTACCCCCTCTAGCACCAGGGTCAGTGCACTCTCAAATGTTCTTTTTCCCATCATTGTAAGCCTGCCACACACATAGTACACGATACATTTATTAAACATAAGAATGAGTGTGAGTTTTTGTCACAACCTGGGTCGTGGGAAGTGGCAAAGAGCTCTTATAGGACCAGGGGACAATCCAGAAATCTGGCAGTGGCTTCTGATTAAATAAAATTATCACAGAACAGCTTGTTGCAATTTCGATGAGGCTCTCTTGTTCAGATACCGGTAAGTTGACTGGAGGCAGGGCATGAAAGGGATAACGAATCCAGTTGTTAGTGTCATCAGTTTCGGGAAAGTGCCTGCGTAATTGCACACCCAACTCACTCAGGTGCTTCGCTATATCACATTTGACATTGTCCGTAAGTTTGAGTTCATTTGTGCACAAAAAAAAAATCATACAATGATGGAAAGATGAAAGAGCGTCTGCTAAATGACTAAAATGTCAAATGTAAAAATGTAAAGTGAATATGTTTGCTGAATGTTTTCTGAAGGTGTTCCCTTGTCAGAAACAATTTCATGTGAAGGGTGGAGGTGCGATCTGTTCCTATGACTGATTATTATCTGTTGTGATTGTTCCCTGGCTTATTACACAGAGAAAATGCCTGGTACTTTATCCTCGGGTATAATACTTTTTAACTGGGTATAAGCATGTATGAGCCTTTACAATATCTTATAATAAGGGTTATAATATGTTATGCCTCTCTATGTATTAATATTTCAACTGACTCAAATTGCTGTTAATTACTCAGGATCATTATGAGTTGACAAAAATAAATTATAAAGGGGTGTACATACTTAGGACTGGTCTTACAATGCATTATAACGGCATCATGATACATTAAACCTGCATGCTTTAAAGTGTAACTGAATGTTTTGGTAAATGGTATGTTGTTCATATTAAAACAGCTTTCATCACAGCAGAATTTTATGATTTCCTAATATGGACACTGTAGAAGGAGAAGTCGCACCATCTGTACAGGTAGAACGAGGTCATCAATACTCCAAGTATCTCACTTTTGCAGCAGACGATTGATTTGTCATGATGCTCTTACTGTACACTCAGTTCTGTCTTATTTGAGTGTTTCACTCTAATGGTGCATTGTCAGACGGTTCCTGTTGTGTGTGTGTGTTTGCATACAGGGCTCCTTTCATGTTACTGCTGTGTGTGTGTGTGTGTGTGTGTGTGTGTGTGTGTGTGTGTGTGTGTGTGTGTGTGTGTGTGTGTGTGTGTGTGTGTGTGTGTGTGTGTGTGTGTGTGTGTGTGTGTGTGTGTGTGTGTGTGTGTGTGTGTGTGTGTGTGTGTGTGTGTGTGCGTGGACATGTTTAACTATTCTTGTGGGGACCAGAAGTCTCCACAAGAATAGTAAACAAACTGGGGTAAACCAATTGGGGACATTTTGTTTGTCCCCACGAGGTCAAATGCTATTTCTAGGGTGTGTGTGTCTGAGTTGATGCTCTTGAAAGTGAAATAATCTGCAGTTTCAACATAAGCTGTGTGCATTGCCGCACTGGAGCAGTATGTGTATACAGTATAGTGGTGTGAATGTGTGTGTGTTGTTCTTTTCACTGTCATGGTTTCTGAGCAGTTGGTTCTTATCCACTGCTTCATGTGGGGACACAGATACAGAGCCTCTGCCTGCCCATCTACCCGCATCAATAGCCATTGGAGGGCAAAGCTACAGTTTACTAATGCACAACCTACTGTATATTATATTTTATAGGGCAGGTTTCTTGGACATTGATAAAAGGGGCCATCTGCAGTTCAAACAACAACAAAGTACTCCCCGCCACTGTTATGGTAAACAGCTGTGCGATTGGGCTGGAGAAATGTAACTACTCTCAAATTCATAGACAGGGCTATTGATCCAAGGACGATCGTTTTATTTACATTTTCCTCCCCAGTTGATAGTTACAGTCTTGTCCCATCGCTGCAACTCCTGTACGGGCTCGGCAGCACATACTCTCTGATTACAACCTCATTGAATCCTGGCGAGCACATGATCCTAAAGCAAAAGAGAACACTTTCTACTCCAACAGGCATAAAACATTCTCACATTTCTATTTCATACTATTGTCTACACCTCTATTTTCTTTAAACAAGAAAATATAAATTCGACATATGCGCTTGTCTGACCACCACGCTTATTACTGCCAACTTCCAATCTTAGAATGTACTGAAAGAGCCACAAGATGGCGTTTCAAAGTTTCATTGCGACATAATTCTACATTCTGTGATTCATTTCAAATTGATCTAATTGAATACATAATTACAATTAAATAATTAAATAAGATAAAATAATTGGAAATGTTGTTAACTGCGTTAGATCGTTCTCAACAAACACTCATAACCAGGTAGCTATTCCTCTTCCCAAGGTCAAGACAGAACTGAATTAATTGATAAGACAGAGAGCAGAATTTGCCATCCATCGAATTTGACTCAACCATTGCTTCCATGGTAATCGTCCTAGTCATTTACTGGCCAACAAGCTAAGCAGTAATGATCAATTAGCTGTTATAGCAACTATTGAATCTGAAACAGGAGAATTACTATCAGAACCCACATGAATCAATCAAAGAGTCTCCCACTTCTGTAAAGAACTGTATACCTCAGATTGTAAAACCGCACACCAAGCCAGACTAAGTCTTTTCTAAAATAATCAATAGAGGAAGACACCCTGGCTGGGACACTGAATTGTTAGGAATGCTGCACTGTTGGAGCTAGAAACATAAGCATTTCGTTGCACCTGTGATAACATCTGCAAAATATGTGTTCGCGACCAATAAAATCAGATTTGATTTGAAATCTTTCTCAATTAACTCAAAGGGGTATTGGATAGCATAAATGAAGGCATATCACCTGGATGGGACGGTATTCCTCCTGAGGTCTGTTTAAAATGTGGGAATCAATTATGTCCACTATAGCTCAAAATGAGTAACACACACGTTCACAAAGGGTCAATTTGAGAGAGATGTGAATACAGCACTAATTATGATTTTATTTTAAAAAGATAAGGAAGCCAGTGTTCTCACTATTGAACACTATCTTTGATGAACACACATTTTTCCAAAATGTTGTCTTCCCATCTCGAGACTTACTTAGCCAAATTGGTCCTACTAAAGCGGGTTTGTTAAGAAAAATGTATCCTTGGATAACCTACGTCGACTATTACATATATATACAAAAGTATGTGGACACCGCTTCAAATTAGTGGATTTGGCTATTTCATCCACACCTGTTGCTGACATGTGTATAAAATTGAGCAGACATCCATACAATCTCTATAGACAAATATTGGCAGTAGAATGGCCTTACTGAACAGCTCAGTGCCTTTCAACGTGGCATCGTCATAGGATGCCACCTTTCCAACAAGTCAGTTCATCAGATTTCTGCTCTGCTAGAGCTGCCCCGGTCGACTGTAAGTCCTGTTATTGTGAACTGGAGGAGCAACAACGGTTCAGCCGTGAAGTGGTAGGCCACACAAGCTAACAGAACTGGACCGCTGAATGCTGAAGTGCGTAGCTTGTAAAAATTGTCTGTCCTCGGTTGCAACACTCACTACCAAGTTCCAAACTGCCTCCGGAAGCAACCTCAGCACCAGAACTGTTCTTCGGGAGCTTCATGACATGGGTTTCTATGGCCGAGCAGCCACACACAAGTCTAAGATCACTATGCATAATGCCAAACGTTGGCTAGAGTGGTGTAAAGCTTGCCGCCACTGGACTCTGGAGCAGTGGAAATG
This sequence comes from Salvelinus namaycush, assembly GCF_016432855.1. NCBI lineage: Eukaryota > Metazoa > Chordata > Actinopteri > Salmoniformes > Salmonidae > Salvelinus > Salvelinus namaycush. Next base: position 5,343,995 of record NC_052328.1, on the reverse strand, counting down.
CGTTCTCTGGAGGGATGAATCACGCTTCGCCATCTGGCAGTCCGACGAACAAATCTGGGTTTGGCGGATGCCAGGAGAACGCTACCTGCCCGAATGCATAGTGCCAACTGTAAAGTTTGTTAGAGGAGGGCTTAACGCTATAGCATACAATTACAATATAGACGATTCTGTTCTTCCAACTTTGTGGCAACAATTTGGGGAGGGCCCTTTCCTGTTTTAGCATGACAATGCCCTTGTGTACAAAGCGATGTCCATACAAAATGATTTGCCGAGATCGGTGTTGAAGATCTTGATTGGCCTGCACAGAGCCCTGACCTCAACCCCATCGAACACCTTTGGGATGAATTGGAACTTTGACTGCGAGCCAGGCCTAACATCAGTGCTCGACCTCAATAATGCTCTTGTGGCTGAATGGAAGCAAGTCCTCACCTTATACCTTATTTACATACGTTTTTGGGAACCTTTGCTATGAGACTCGAAATTGAGGTCAGGTGTATCCTGTTTCCATTGATCATCCTTGAGATGTTTCTACAACTTGATTGGATTCCTCCTGTATTAAATTAAATTGATTGGACATGATTTGGAAAGGCACACACCTGTCTATATAAGGTCCCACAGTTGACAGTACATGTCAGAGCAAAAACCAAGCCATGAGGTCGAAGGAATTGTCCGTAAAGCTCTGAGACAGGATTGTGTCAAGTCACAGATCTGGGGGAAGGATACCAAAAAAATGTCTGCAGCTTTTAAGGTACCCAAGAACACAGTGGTCTCCATCAAGGTGCTTCAACAAAGTACTGAGTAAAGGGTCTGAATACTTATGTAAATGTAATATTTCAATTTTTTTTGTTGTTGACCCTTTCAAAATGTCTAAAAACCTGTTTTTGCTTTGTCATTATGATTGTGTGTAGATTGGTGAGGGAAAAAAAACAAATGAATCCATTTTAGAATAAGACTGTAACGTAACAAATTGTGGAAAAAAGTCAAGGTGTCTGAATACTTTCCGAATGTACTGTATACCTATTATTTCTATTTATTTTTACTTTCTTTGCTTTCAGGCCCACGGGTGCCTATTGACGCATACTTTTTTGGGCTGTTTTGGAGATTTTCACCAGAGCATTCGGTGTGCTCTTTCCTGTCTGAGTTTGTGAAGGGCCTGAATACAGCAGGGGCGCACGCAAACATGCCTGTTTGTATACAAAACCCTAGAGTTTGCTAGAGGGCACACCAAACACGAATGCCCTCTTTCCACCTCCATGCCCCAGAAATGAGGTTAATTCTGAACAGTACGCCAGCACAATGTTTGAAGTTCACAATTTGTCTTTAATCTATCATTTGTATTCTGATATGGGGGCCCAAGTTCTTCACATGGTATCTGTCTGTGTGGTTTAGTGGGGTAAAATTCGAATTAAATGTGCCATTTTACTGCCCCAAAAGTCGGGGGTTCTATTCCCACTTCTGCCTGTTCTACTTTCACTCCTTCTCTATCTCCTCCTGTTTCTAATCTCTCCCACTTTCACTCCTTCTCCATCTCCTCCTGTTTCTAATCTGTCTAAACAAAGCAGACAAAAAATATATATAATTCCTATTCAGATTGGAGATAAATTGATTCAACATGAACTTTTTGACTTGAGTAAATGGTAAGTCGACTTGTCTGAATCGGGTCCCATGTTCTCAGTGTAACAACAGTTTATTCCTGAAGACTGGCTGAATGGACTAAGGCAGTGTTTTCACAAACAGACCAGTGAGGAAGGCCCACTCTATACATGTTAATTGCGCTATAACTTACATACCCCTAAACATTTTGATTGTAACATAATTTATAATCTCACAATAGCAACTGTAGCATATAATTAGTGCCATTTTCTACCCTAGGAAAAATATTAAATTCCCAGTGTCTTCTTTAAAATGTTAATTCAAATATGGTCTGAAAATAATCATCAATCAATATTTACATTATAAACCATTGGCATTTCAAAACCATTTGATTGTATGAGAGACACAGTCTGTCAAATTATGTTTTTTGATGCTGCATTTTTAGATTCACTGAAACACAAAAAAATGGTTTTCACAAGACTCTTAAAAACACACCAATATTCAGATTGCAGAACCACTTTCGGTGTTTCAGAGTACTTCCATTCAGTTTAGAAATATATTCAGTGTATTATATAAAACTTACATTCAAACACCCCCAAAACACCAGATCTCAGCTTAGGTTCACTACTTTTCATGATTTCACAACACAATGATGGCGTTTTGAGTCGATCTATTTTAACAGTGTAGTGCGTGTAATTACAGTGGTTCAAACTCATGTCTATTTGTGTTCTGTTCTGTTCTATTCTAGTGGCACATGCTCAGGACGCACACAGTTCCAATGAGAAGCCTCTGATCCAGTGCTACAAGTGTGGGGAGCCATGTAAGGGTGAGGTGCTCCGGGTCCAGTCCAAGCACTTCCACCTGAAGTGCTTCACCTGTAAAGGTAAGTACAGTACCAAACCCTGAATATCATTTGTTGATGATGGTATGACCTATGCTCCTCATGGAGTAAAAGGGTTTAAAGTAACCGTCCAGTTAATATATGTCCTATAAATATGTCCTATAATATGACAACGTGAGTAAAGTAGTTTTCCTTCCAAAAATGTTCATTAAGTATGTTGAAAAGCAACTTTTCTGTGTTTGAATAGTGTGGGCGAACCCCAACAACAGAATGGTATGTGCATATATCGGTCCTAAAAAATATGAATGACAAGTAAACAGCTGATTGGTCAGTGACGTCATGTTATTTGAGGAAATAGCAAGCATTACAGAAACAGTCTGTTTGAGATGGAAGTTTGAAGTGGGGTTGTTGTTTTTTCTCTCATTTATGCTTTGGCAACCAATACGAGTATAGGACGACTCAACAACATTATTTGGCTATAAGTTAACATTATTTGTAATTTTAAAAGTGAAATGTTGTACTGTAACGGAGGATTCAGACTAATAATCAGCAATCAAATCGTTGAACTCTCCCATGGTGAGTGTAGCCTTCAAGCAGCATGCTTGACGGCTGTTTTGTTGTTAACCAATGTCAAAGCTAGCTAGCACAAGCTTCCTTCTCCCGATTAGCTATTGCGTGGTGTGTCGCTGAAATTTGCGTAATATGAGAGCATTAGGATGGCGCCGACAGAGATGGTCGTCTTGCTTCGCGTTCTTAGGAAACTACGCAGTATTTCGTTTTTTTATGTATTATTTCTTACACTGTTACCCCAGGAAATCTTAAGTATTATTACATACAGCCGGGAAGAACTATTGGATATAAGAGCAACGTCAACTTACCAACATTATGACCAGGAATACGACTTTCCCGAAGCGGATCCTCTGTTTGGACCACCACCCAGAACAATGGATCGGATCCCTGTAGGCGACCCAAAACAATGGCACTGCAGAAGGGGCAGACGGAGCGGTCTTCTGGTCAGGCTCCGTAGATGGGCACATCGCTCACCGCTCCCGAGTATACTACTCGCCAATGTCCAGTCTCTTGACAACAAGGTAGACGAAATTCGAGCAAGGGTTGCCTTCCAGAGAGACATCAATGATTGTAACATTCTCTGTTTCACGGAAACATGGCTCACTCGGGATACCTTATCAGAGTCGGTACAGCCACCCGGTTTCTTCACGCATCTTGCCGACAGAAACAAACATCTCTCTGGTAAGAAGAAGAGCGGGGGTGTATACCTTATGATTAACGAGTTGTGGTGTGATCATAACAACATACAGGAACTCAAGTCCTATTGTTCACCTGACCTAGAATTCCTTACAATCAAATGACGACCGCATTATCTACCAAGAGAATTCTCTACGATTATAATCACAGCCGTGTATACCCCCTCCCCCCCAAGCAGACGCCCTGATAGAACTTCATTGGACTTTATGTAAACTGGAAACCACATATCCTGAGGCTGCATTTATTGCAGCTGGGGATTTTAACAAGGCTAATCTGAAAACAAGGCTCCCTAAATTATATCAGCATATTTAATTCGTGAAGCGGGCTGGCAAAATTCTGGATCATTGCTACTCTAACTTCCGCGACGCATACAAAGCCCTCCCTGGCCCTCCATTTGTGTGATAACGTGCGTCTCGGTGAGAGGTGTAGGAGTCAGGCGCAGGAGAGCAGGGATTACTGAGAAGCGTGTTTAATATAATAATTAATTATACATAGTCCGCCAATACAAAATTGGCACAGATCTGTCTATATAAGGTCCCACAGATCACAGTGCCTAAATAGTGAAAACAAAACAGAAACTCGTGCCAAACGCACGGAGGAATAAACTACACGTGCGTAATAACGAGAACAAGAAACATCAACGATAAACGAGCGCAAAATACTCACAAGCCTAATCCCGCACGAAATAAGGCAGGTAACAGGTGCCCTATATACACACAGAAATAAACGCAATTGAAACCAGGTGTGAAAAGGAACACAGACAAAACAACCAGAAAAGGAAAAAGGGATCGGTGGCGGCTAGTAAACCGGCGACGCCGAGCGCCGAGTGCCGCCCGAACAGGGAGAGGAGTTACCTTCGGTAGAAGTCGTGACAATTTGGCAAATCTGACCACGACTCTGACCACAAATCTGACCATTTTGTTGCTCCCAGCCTATAGACAGAAACTAAAACATGAAACGCCCGTGCTCAGGTCTGTTCAACGCTGGTCCGACCAATTTGATTCCACGCTTCAAGATTGCTTCGATCATGTGGACTGGGATATGTTCAGGATAACCTCAGACAACAACATTGATGTATACGCTGATTCGGTTAGCGAGTTTATTAGCAAGTGCATCGGTAATGTTGTACCCACGGTGACTATTAAAACCTTCCCCAACCAGAAACCGTGGATTGATGGCAGCATTCACGCAAAACTAAAGCGCGAACCACTGCTTTTAATCATGGCAAGGCGACCGGAAACATGACCGAATACAAACAGTGTAGCTATTCCCTCCGCAAGGCAATCAAACAAGCTAAGCATCAGTATAGAGACAAAGTAGAGATGCAATTCAGTGGCTCAGACATGAGATGTATGTGGCAGGGTCTACAGTCAATCATGGATTACAAAAAAAATAACAGCCCTGCCGCGGACACTGACGTCTTGCTCCCAGACAAACTAAACAACTTCTTTGCTCGCTTTGAGGACAATACAGTGCCACTGACATGGCCCGCTACCAAAACCTGCAGGCTCTCCTTCACAGCAGCCAACGTGAATAAAACATTTAAACGTGTTAACCCTCGCAAAGCTGCCGGCCCAGACGACATCCCTAGCTGCGCCCTCAGAGCATGCACAGACCAGCTGGCTGGTGTGTTTACGGACATATTCAATCAATCCCTATCCAAGTCTGCTGTTCCCACATGCTTCAAGAGGGCCACCATTGTTCCTGTTCCCAAGAAAGCTAAGGTAACTGAGCTAAATGACTATCGCCCCGTAGCATTCACTTCCGTCATCATGAAGTGCTTTGAGAGACTAGTCAAGGATCATATCACCTCCACCCTACCTGACACCCTAGACCCACTCCAATTTGCTTACCGCCCCAATAGGTCCACCGACGACACAATCGCAATCACACTGCACACTGCCCTAACCCATCTGGACAAGAGGAATACCGACAGTTGAAGTCGGAAGTTTACATACACTTAAGTCAAATACATTTAAACTCAGTTTTTCACAATTCCTGACACTTAATCCTGGTAAAAATTATTCCATGTCTTAAGTCAGTTAGGATCACACCTTTATTTAAAAAATGTGAAATGTCAGAATAATAGTAGAGAGAATGATTTATTTCAGCTTTCATTCCGTTCATCACATTCCCAGTGGGTGAGAAGTTTACATACACTCAATTAGTATTTGGTAGCATTGCCTTTAAATTGTTTAACTTGGGTCAAACGTTTTGGGTAGCCACAAGCTTCCCACAATAAGTTGGGTGAATTTTGGCACATTCCTCCTGACAGAGCTGGTGTAACTGAGTCAGGTTTGTAGGCCTCCTTGCTCGCACATGCTTTTTCATCTCTGCCCTCAAATTTTCTATAGGATTGAGGTCAGGGCTTTGTGATGGTCACTCCAATACCTTAACTTTGTTGTCCTTAAGCCATTTTGCCACAACTTTGGAAGTATGCTTGGGGTCATTGTCCATTTGGAAGACCCATTTGCAACCAAGCTTTAACTTCCTGACTGATGTCTTGAGATGTTGCTTCAATATATTCACATAATTTTCCTCCCTCATGATGCCATCTATTTTGTCATTCGGCTTGTAAACCTCCCTCTGTTTCCTCCAAACATAATGATGGTCATTATGGCCAAACAGTTCTATTTTTGTTTCATCAGACCAGAACGGAAGGAAAGTGGCGGTTTTGGAGCAGTGGCTTCTTCCTTGCTTAGTGGCCTTTCAGGTTATGTCGATATAGGACTCGTTTTACTGTGGATATAGATACTTTTGTACCTGTTTCCTCCAGCATCTTCACAAGGTCCTTTGCTGTTGTTCTGGGAATGATTTGCACTTTTTGCACCAAAGTACGTTCATCTCTAGGAGACAGAACGCGTCTCCTTCCTGAGCGGTATGACGGCTGCGTGGTCCCATGGTGTTTATACTTGCGTACTATTGTTTGTACACATGAACGTGGTACCTTCAGACATTTGGAAATTGCTCCCAAGGATCAACCAGACTTGTGGAGGTCTACGATTGTTTTTGTGTGGAGTCGCCATTGACTAGGGTTTTCAATTAGTCAGAGATAATGGTGGGAGGCTTCGGCGTCTCAGACCCCGTAACGGGAGGAGTAGAGACCAGATTAGGCTCGGCCTCTGACTCCGACTCGCTGCTTAATGGGGAGAACCGGTTGAAAGTTTATGTCGGCTGAATGAGCGACACCGGTTGAGCATTCCTACAGCATTTCCCTCCAGAAGCCCTGAGAAAGTTGTCCGGCTGCAGGGACCGTGCGAGGGGATTTATACTAATCTGTACTTATTGGTGGCACAGACGCTGTTTCATCCTTTCCTACACTGAAATTACCCTTGCCTAACGATCGCATCTGAAGCTGGGCTTGCTGCACATCCTCGCTATCCTCGCCGTAAGGCGATCGTTCTCCTGTATATTATGAGTACAGCGACTGCAATTAGAAGGCATCATTTTAATGTTACTACTTAGCTTCGGCTGGTGGAGTTCCTGACGAACCACGTCCAGATAAAGCGTCCGGAGTGAAAAAGTTGAATGAAAAAAAGTTGAGTGAGGGAAAAACAAAAAATATAAACGGTAATTAAAAAGTAAAAACCGTAAAGTTGTCAGGTAGCAAAGTAAGGTTAGCAACAAAATGCAAAAAAAGTTGAGTGAGGGAAAAACAAAAAATATAAACGGTAATTAAAAGTAAAAACTGTAAAGTTGTCACGTAGCAAAGTAAGGTTAGCAACAAAATGCACAGCAGCACGTAAACAAGTCTGCAAGTTGTGACCGGATATGACACTATTCTATAATAAAGAGAGAAATACAGAGAGAAATGCCCACCTCTCCACTTTCGTGGTAGACAAAAACATTGCTGCGTCGACTTCCACTAAGCCACGAGAGTATTAGTGAGGTTGGGCACTGATGTTGGGCAATTAGGCCTGGCTGGCAGTCGGCATTCCAATTCATCCCAAAAGTGTTCGATTGGGCTGAGGTCAGGGCTCTGTGCAGGTCAGTGAAGTGTGCATGGCTGTGTGCTCAATTTTATACATCTGTCAGGTGTGGCCGAATCGACTAATTTGAAGGGGTGTCCACGTATTTGTATATATAGTGTATCTTATTTCAGATATTCTGTGTTGGCTGAACCTCTACTGTTGAGGTTGTTAAAGCAAATCTCTGACGGGGCGACTGTTTAAGTTTTGGCGTTGCTCACCCCCTCCTCAAATCAAAGTACAGTTGCCTCACACACCGAGATAAAGCCCTACATCTGTCTGTCTAGTGTTGTTGGTGCCGCTGTCCTTACAGGCACTGTGTGGTGTGTGTGTGTGTGTGTGTGTGTGTGTGTGTGTGTGTGTGTGTGTGTGTGTGTGTGTGTGTGGGGGGGGGGGGGGGGGGGGGGCTTGCAGTTGTCAAAGCATACATTAGAGCTATCCTCTTAAAAAGTGTAAAAGCAACTGTCAAATTGTTGATTCTGTTTTCTTTGTCTGCGTCCCAAATGATACCGTATTCCCTATACAGAGCCCTATGTTGATCAGAGCCCTATGCTCCCTGGTTAAAAAGGAGTGCACTATATAGGGAATAGGTTACAATTTGGGATGCCCCCTTTAACTTAATTTGCATTGTTGTTGCAACATGCTTGCTCCTACATGTACATTAGTCGGAAAAATGTATTATGCTAAAAATGTGTGCGTGGTTTTATTGTATCCTCTGTGATATTTCCTGTGTTTGGTATGTGGTATTTGGTATTTTATCAGGATCCCCATTAGCTGTTGCAAAAGCAGCAGCTGCTCTTCCTGGGGTCCACACAAAACATGAAACATGACATAATACAGAACATCAATAGACAAGAACAACTCAAGGACAGAAATACATATTTTTTTTAAAGGCACACGTAACCTACATATCAATGAATGCACACAAACCACTGTATCTAGGTCAAATAGGGGAGAGGCGTTGTTTGTGAGGTGTTTCTTCATCTGTTTTTTGAAACCAGGTTTGCTGTTAATTTGAGCAATATGAGATGGAAGGAAGTTCCATGCAATAAGGGCTCTATATAATACTGTACGCTTTCTTGAATTTGTTCTGAATTTGTGGACTGTGAAAAGACCCCTGGTGGCACATCTGGTGGGGTAAGTGTTTGTGTCAGAACTCTGTGTAAGTTGACTATGAAACTATTTGGGATTTTCAACACATGAATGTTTCTTATAAAAATAAGAAGTGATGCAGTCAGTCCTAAACTCTTATCCAAGAGAGACTGGCATGCATAGTATTAATATTAGGCCTCTGATTACAATGAAAAACGTGCCACTCTGTTCTGGGCCAGCTGCATCTTAACTAGATCTTTTCTTGCAGCACTGGACCACACGACTGGATAATAATCAAGATTAGACTAAACTAGAGCCTGCATAACTTGCTTTTTGGAGTGTGGTGTCAAAAAAGCAGAGCATCTCTTTATTACGGACAGACCCCCCATCTTTACAACCATTGAATCTATATGTTTTGACCATGACAGTTTACAATCTAAGGTAACGCCAAGTAATTTAGTCTCCTCAACTTATTCAACAGCCACACCATTCATTACCAGATTCAGCTGAGAGCTAGAATGATTTGTACCAAATACAATGCTCTTAGTTTTAGAGATGTTCAGGACCAGTTTATTACTGGCCACCCATTCCAAACAACTCTTTGTTAAGGGTTTCAGTGACTTCATTATCTGTGGTTGCTGATGCGTATCTGGTTGAATCATCAACACACATGACTTGTTTAATGCCAGGTCTTTAGTCAGCTTGTTTGAAACATAATCCCACAGTCCCTATCCTCCACATACACAAATACGCCCTCACGCACGCACACACACACACACACACACACACACACACACACACACACACACACACACACACACACACACACACACACACACACACACACACACACACACACACACACACACACACACACACACACACACACACACACACACACACACACAGACAGAACACAAACCCAAGGTGGTATTTGTGCATGTCTATAGAGGAACCCATTGCATGCTACGCTCAGAGAAAAACTAATCTTAGCACTGTCCATGCATTTCACTTTCAATTACAAACTGCTTTGTTATAGCTCGCAGCCTCTCACACAGGGAGACAAACACAAGGCCTTACAACAGAGAACACTGTTACCTTGCATGCAAACCAGCCTGGCTTGTGTTGCCTAAACCTGCTTTAGACGAGGTGGGCTGAGGACCAATCAAATAGACTGTTTCCCAAATGGCACCATATTCCCTACATACTGTGGTGCACTACTTTTGACCAGAGACCTATGGGTCCTGGTCAAAAGTAGTGCACTAGAGAATAGGGTGCATTTTGGACACTGCTGGACAGTACCTCTGACTGATGGTTCTCGCTCAATTCGATTAGTTTAAGAACTAATCTTGTCCGCAACTCTGAGCCTTAATCCAAATACACGTAATTCTCTCTCTCTCTCTTTCTGGGTCAATTTATCCTTGGGAGTGAATGTGGCTCGTTGCATACAGTATGTCATGGTTCCACCTGTAACCAGAGGACGGCAGAGACCATCCTAGAGACATTAACGACACTCAAGTGTGTGCAATTTGCTCAGTAAAGTATTATGTTTATCCTTAACCACTAATTCCTCATCTGGTGTCACGATCGCCGTATGGAATGGACCAAGGTGCAGCGTGGTAAGCGTAATTTTTTTCTTTATATGCAAATGTCGCCAACAATAATACAACATAAAATGAACGTGAAGCTCCGTAAGGCTATACATGCACAAACGAAGACAACTACCCACAACTACCAGAAGGAAAAAAGGCTGCCTAAGTATGATTCCCAATCAGAGACAACGATAGACAGCTGTCCCTGATTGAGAACTATACCCGGCCAAAACATAGAAACAAACAACATAGTATGCCCACCCCAAATCACACCCTGACCTAACCAACTAGAGAAATAAAACGGCTCTCTAAGGTCAGGGCGTGACAGTACTGTCCCCCAAAGGTGCGGACTCCCGGCCGCAAACCTGAACCTATAGGGGAGGGTCCGGGTGGGCATCTACCCTCTGTAGCGGCTCCGGCTCGGGACGTAGCCCCCGCTCCACCTCTGGCTCCCCCCACTTTGGTGGCGCCTCTGGTGCGGGGACCCTCGTCGCCAACCCCGGACTGGGGACCCTCGCCGCATGCCCCGGACTGGGGACCCTCGTTGCAGGCCCCGGCCTGGGGACCCTCGCTGCAGGCCCCGGACTGGGGACCCTCGCCGCAGGACCCGGACTGGAGACCATTGCCGGAGGCTTCGGACTGAAGACCGTCGCCAGAGGCTCCGGACTGGAGACCGTCGCTGGAGGCGCCGGACTGGGGACCATTGCTGGAGGCTCCGGACTGGGGACCGTCGCTGGAGGCTCCAGACTGGGGACCGTCGCTGGAGGCTCCGGACTGACCCGTGGAGCAGGCACAGGATGAACCGGGCTTTCGGGGAGCACTGGAGATCTGGTGCTTATCCTTGGCCCCACTCTTCCAGGCTGAATGCCCACTTTAGCCCGGCACCTCCAGAGCGCAGGCACAGGTCGAACCGGGCTATGGGGGAGCACTGGAGATCTGGTGCTTAACACTTGCACCGCTCCTCGTGGCTGAATGCCCACTTTAGTCCGGCACGTGCGGAGCGCAGGCACAGGATGCACTGAACTGTCATAGCACACCGGAGACACAGTGCGCAGAGCCGGCGCAGGATACCCTGGGCCGAAACGGCACACCGGAGACCAAGAGCGCTGAGCTGGCACAATCTGCCCTGGCTGGATGCCCACTCTAGCGTTGCACTTGCGGAGAGCTGGCTCCGAGCGCACCGGGCTGTACACGCGCACTAGAGACACCGTGCGCTTTACCGCATCACATGGTGCCTGACCAGTATCACGCTCCTCGCCAACAAAACAATAATACAACAAAAAACAAATGTGAAGCTCCGTAAGGCTATACATGCACAAACGAAGACAACTACCCACAACTAGGAAAAAAGGCTGCCTAAGTATGATTCCCAGTCAGAGACAACGATAGACAGCTGTCCCTGATTGAGAACTATACCCGGCCAAAACATAGAAACAAACAACATAGTATGCCCACCCCAAATCACACCCTGACCTAATCAACTAGAGAAATAAAACGGCTCTCTAAGGTCAGGGCGTGACATCTGGTTTCTTCTCTGCACCTGGGTCCAACCTTACCACGTCACAGCAAGCTTCTGCCTAAACATGGACACAGCAGAGATCACCCAGATCAATAATGTTGTAACCCAACAAGGAGCACTGCTGGGGCGGAACCAATAACAACTCTCCCAAATATCAGAGACCCTGCGGACACTTATCGACTCCCTCCAACCACCGTCCAAGCTCAACCCAGGAGGAGCCAATGTCCAAGTCTCATCACCCAGCGCTACATGCAAGGGTTCCTCACAGTGTTCTCTGGTGTTCGAGCTACAGTCCTTCTCGTTCCACACCGATCGGGCCATGATTACCTACATCGATGTGGGTACTGCAGTCACCATCCTGCAGTTCCATATTAGCCTTCATTGCCGAGCTGCGATGAATCTTCGACCACCCTGTCGGCGGACGAGAAGTGGCCAGTCGACTGTTCAATATCCACCAAGGGGCCAGACCAGTTGCTGACTTCGCCATTGAGTTCCGTACCCTCGCCGCCGAGAGTGGGTGGAATACGGAGGCCCTGGTCATCGCTTTCCACCAGGGTTTGTCTAACTCAATCAAGGATGAACTGGCCTCTCGGGAACTGGGAGAGAACCTCAAGTCCCTGATAACGCTGGCAATCAGGATCGACAACCGCCTCAAAGAACGCGTAAGACAGCGCCGTTTTGACACCACCCCAGTATCCCGGTTTTCTGAGCACCCCAAGCCCCCCGAACCAGGCATTGAGGAGCCCATGTAGCTGGGACGCACACGTCTGAGCCCACAGGTGCGTGAAAGGCCCATGCGCGAAGGTTGCTGCCTCTACTGCAGAGGTCTACTGCGAAAGTCCTGAGAGGCCTCCTGCAGAGCCAACAATGTCAAGATAGAGAAGTGTGAGTATCACGTATCCCAAGTTTCCTTCCTGGGTCACATTGTCTCCACCGCAGGCATCCAAATGGACCCTGTAAAGGTTGAGGCGGTTGCCGACTGGCCCCGTCCCACCTCACTCAAGCAAGTCCAGTGGTTCCTCAGGTTTGCCAATTTTTTGGGGGCGTTTTATACGCAACTTTGATGCGGTGGCAGCGCATCTCACGGTCCTAACACGCAAGTCCCAGATTCGTTTTTGCTGGACTCCCATTGCTGACAGGGCATTCATGGAGCTCAAGGGACGTCTCACCTCTGGACCCATCCTCGTTCATCCTGATCCTACTCGCCGCTTTGTGGTAGAGGTGGACGCCTCGGACACCGGAGCAGGGGTGGTCCTTTCACAGCGGAACGAGGAGGACTAGATGCAGTGTTAACCATGTAGCTAACATTCCATTGCTCTCTCTCTCTCCCTCTCTCTCCCTCTCTCTCTGTGTGTCTCTGTGTGTCTCTGTGTCTCTCTCTCTCTCTCTCTCTCTCTCTCTCTCTCTCTCTCTCTCTCTCTCTCTCTCTCTCTCTCTCTCTCTCTCTCTCTCTCTCTCTCTCTCTCTCTCTCTCTCTCTCTCTCTCTCTCTCTCTCTCTCTCTCTCTCTCTCTCTCTCTCTCTCTCTCTCTCTCTCTCTCTCTCTCTCTCTCTCTCTCTCTCTCTCTCTCTCTCTCTCTCTCTCTCTCTCTCTCTCTCTCTCTCCTTTCTCTCTCTCTGTTTTTATTTTATGACGAGGCCTAAAAGCACATCTGTCATACAAAGCTTCTCAGTAAGCTTTTTGTGCCATGTACTAGAAATAAAAAAAATGTGGTGTGTGTATTTTTATTTACAGCCTGTAGCGGCACAACCGAGGGGGAGGAGAATGGGCCAGCCAAGAAAATAAAATTACCTTCCAAGTGGAGAGGTTCGGAAGAGGAGGATGGACGGTAAATCCTACCTTGGCAGGAAAAAGATGATTGAGTTGACTATGGCAATCATACCTATCATGATGTTTAATTCCATGCTGAAATGTGTCTGATTTGCATATTAGTAACATGATATTGAAATGTCGATATTGATTGTTGTTTAACTGTTGTAACACTTACCTGATCCACCTCGTTATTTCATTCTGAGTGAAAAATGAAACGTCCCACTTGATGCAAATCTTTTTAGTCTGCATTCACTTGTGACTTTTTTTATGAATGCTATTGAAATTGTAAAATGAGTCCAATGTTTTGACTGCCATTTTCCTTTCAATGAAATTGAGCACATTGATAGATATTAAGTCAACTTTGAATAAGACCGTAATTGAAACTGTAGTCTTTGTTTGATGTCAGTCTTCATTGGAGACTACCTGGGGTGTACTCAGTCCAGAAACCGTTTACCGTTTAGGAACCAAATGGATGCAAACAGTCCAAAACGGGGAGGTACCTACCTGTTTCCAATGGAAACTCTTGTTTGCATTTTCTGGTTGGAACTGAACGGTTTCTGAAACAGAATTTTGTTGCGTTACAGGCTTATTCTAAAATGTATTACATTGTTTATTCCCTCAAACTACACACAATAGCCAATAATGACAAAGCAAAAATCGTTTTTTAGAAATGTTTGCAAATGTATTAAAAAGAGAACTGAAATATCACATTTACATATGTAAGTATTCAGACCATATACACAGTACTTTATTGAAGCACCTTTGGCAGCGATTACAGCCTCGAGTCTTCTTGGGTATGACCCTACAAGCTTGGCACACCTGTATTTGGGGAGTTTGTCCCATTCTGCTCTGCAGCTCTGTCAGGTTGGATGGGGAGCGTCGCTTTGCAGCTATTTTCAAGTCTCCTGAGATGTTTGATCGGGTTCAAGTCCGGGCTCTGGCTGGGCCACTCAAGGACATTCAGAGAATTGTTTCAAAGCCACTCCTGCGTTGTCTTGGCTGTGTGCTTCGGGTTGTTGTCCTGTTGGAAGGTGAACCTTCGCCCCAGTCTGAGGTCCTGAGCGCTCTGGAGCAGGTTTTCGTCAAGGATTTCTCTGTACTTTGCTCCTTTCATCTTTCCTTCAATCCTGACTAGTCTCCCAGTCCCTGCTGCTGAAAAACATCCCCACAGCATGATGCTGCCACCACCATGCTTTACCTTAGGGGTGGTGCCAGGTTTCCTCCAGACGTGAAGCTTGGCATTCAGGTCAAAGAGTTCAATCTTGGTTTCATCAGACCAGAGAATATTGTTTCTCATAGTCTGAGAGTCTTTAGGTGCCTATTGGCAAACTAGATCTCTGTCAGAGTGACCATTGGGTTCTTGGTCACCTCCGTGACCAAGGCCCTTCTCCCCCGATTGCTCAGTTTGACCAGGGAGGCCAGCTCGAAGTCTTGGTGTTTCCAAACTCTTCCATTTAAGATTGATGGAGACCACTGTGTTCTTGGGGATCTCCAATGCTGCAGAAATGTTTTGGACCCTTCCCCAGATATGTGCTTTGACACAATCCTGTCTCTGAGCTTTACGGACAATTCCTTCGACCTCATGGCTTGCTTTTTTGCTCTGACATGCTCTGTTAACTGTGGGACCTTATATAGACAGGTGTGTGTGCCTTTCCAAACCATGTCCAATCAACTGAATTTACCACAGGTGGACTCCAATAAAGTTGTAGAAACATCTCAAGGATGATCAATGGAAACAGGATGCACCTGAGCTCAATTGCGAGTCTCATAGCAAATTTACTTATGTAAATAAGCTTTTTATTTCTGTATATACATTTGCAAAAAAATATATATATGTTTTTGTTTTGTCTTTATGGGGTATTGTGTGTAGATTGATGAGACATTGTTTATTTAATCCATTTTAGAATAGGGCTGTAACGTAACAAAATGTGGGGGTCTGAATTATTTCTGAATGGACTGTATTTTCACCCTCTGGTTGGTATTGTCATTGGAACAACTTAGTCCTTTTTGAACAGACTAAGAGCAATTTATCTATTTGACATCCGTACATTAGAAATAAAGTATTTCCTCGTTTATCATGGCAAATTTACCCCAACTTTTTGTGTGAATGGAAACAAATTTTGGTGCAGCCTATTGTTATAATTTTTCTTTTGCTATTTATGTAATGTCTAATTTGGTAATTTATGGTAGAGATCGACGGTAAAAATCCCTGGACTGACCATATTTGAAATGTGTAACTAAATCAAGTCAATCAAGTTATTTGTGCCAGATTGGCATGGGCCGGAATCAAACCTATGCCGACACGGTAGGCCTAATCGTGAATAATGATGAGTGAGAAAGTCACAGATGCACACGTATCATACCCCCAAGACATGCTAACCTCTCACTATTACAATAACAGGGGAGGTTAGCATTTTCGCGGGCTATAATATTTCTCACTCATCGCTATTCAAGATTCATTCAGGACTGTCCATAATGTAGAAGTGTTAAGAAAAATATTCTTATTTACAATTAAAGTGGCTCCATAATGACCCAATACATTATACACGATTCATTTCTATTGGGCACAAAATAATCTGAAACACAGAACAACCAAAACAAACAGCAAAAGCATCCAACAAGTTTGTATCTTGTTGATGTAATCAAGCTTGATGTAATCATTGCGCGCTAGGAATATGGAAACAAATACTAAACTTTTGACTACTTTAATACAAATATACAGTGGCAAGAAAAAGTATGTGAACCCTTTGGAATTACCTGGACTTCTGCATGAATTGGTCCTAAAATTTGATCTGAACTTCATCTAAGTCACAACAATAGGCAAACACAGTCTGATTTAACTAATAACACACAACAATTATACGTTTTCCTGTCTTTATTGAACACACCATGTAAACATTCACAGTGCAGGGTGGGAAAAGTATGTGAACCCTTGGTTTTAATAACTGGTTGACCCTCCTTTGGCAGCAATAACCTCAACCAAACATTTTCTGTAGTTGCGGATCAGACCTGCACAACGGTCAGGAGGAATTTTGGACCGACCATTCCTCTTTACAAAACTGTTTCAGTTCAGCAATATTCTTGGGATGCCTGGTGTGAATCGTCTCTCTTAAGGTCATGCCACAGCATCTCAATCGGGTTGAGGTCAGGACTGACTGAGCCATTCCAGAAGGCGTATTTTCTTCTGTTGAAGCCATTCTGTTGTTGATTTACTTCTGTGTTTTGGGTCGTTGTCCTGTTGCATCACCCAACTTCTGTTGAGCTTCAATTGGCGGACAGATAGCCTTACATTCTCCTGCAAAATGTCTTGATAAACTTGGGAATACATTTTTCCGTCGATGATAGCAAGCTGTCTAGGCTCTGAGGCAGCAAAGCAGCCCCAAACCATGATGCTCCCTCCACCAAACTTTACAGTTGGGATGAGGTATTCATATTGGTGTGCTGTGCCTTTTTTTCTCCACACATAGTGTTGTGTGTTCCTTCCAAACAACTCAACTGTAGTTTCATCTGTCCACAGAATATTTTGCCAGAAGCGCTGTGGAACATCCAGGTGCACTTTTGCGAACTTCAGACGTGCAGCAATGTTTGTTTTTTTGGACAGCAGTGTCTTCTTCCGTGGTGTCGCCCCATGAACACCATTCTTGTTTTGTGTTTTATGTATCGTAGACTCGTCAACAGAGATGTTAGCATGTTCCAGAGATTTCTGTAAGTCTTTAGCTGACACTAGGATTCTTCTTTATCTCATTGAGCATTTTGCGCTGTGCTCTTGCAGTCATCTTTGCAGGATGGCCCCTCCTAGGGAGAGTAGCAACAGTGCTGAACTTTCTCCATTTATAGACAATTTGTCTTACCGTGGACTGATGAACATCAAGGCTTTGAGAGATACTTTTGTAACCCTTTCCAGCTTTATGCAAGTCATTATTTCTTAATCTTGGGTCTTCTGAGATCTGTTTCGTTAGAGGCATGGTTCACATCAGGCAATTCTTATTGTGAATAGCAAACTCCCATTTGAATGAGTGTTTTCGATAGGGCAGGGCAGCTCTAACCAACATCTCTAATCTCTTCTCAATGATTGTACTCTAGGTTAGCTGACTCCTGACTTAAACACTGTGAATGTTTAAAATATGTATTCAATATAGGCAAGAAAAATACATATATTTGTGTGTTATTAGTTTAAGGAGACTGGGTATGTCTGTTGTTGTGACTTAGATGAAGATCAGATCTAATTCCATGACCCATTTATGCAGAAATCCAGATAATTCCAAAGGGTACACATGTCACGCCCTGGCCTTAGTATTCTTTGTTTTCTTTATTATTTTAGTTAGGTCAGGGTGTGACATGGGGAATGTTTGTGTTTTGTCTCGTTTTGGGTGGTTATATGGAAAAGGGGGGTGTTGGGTTTAGTGTATGGTTTTGTGTTGAGTGAATGTTTCTAGGTATGTCTATGGTTGAGTGAATGTTTCTAGGTATGTCTATGGTTGCCTGAGTGGTTCTCTATCAGAGACAGATGTTTTCATTTGTCTCTGATTGGGAGCCATATTTTAGGCAGCCATGGGCATCATGTTTTTGTTGGGTCATTGTCTAGGTCTGTGTCTGTGTCTAGGTTGCATGTTTGCATTTTGTTCGGTTATAGCTTCACGGTCGTCTATTTGTTGTTTTGCTTCGTTCGTTCATCTCCTAAATAAAGAGAAGATGTATTTTTTACACGCTGCGCCTTGGTCCTCTCTCTCTCCCTTTGCCGTTCGTGACAGATATGTCACGCCCTGGCCTTAGTATTCTTTGTTTTCTTTATTATTTTAGTTAGGTCAGGGTGTGACATGGGGAATGTTTGTGTTTTGTCTCGTTTTGGGTGGTTATATGGAAAAGGGGGGTGTTGGGTTTAGTGTATGGTTTTGTGTTGAGTGAATGTTTCTAGGTATGTCTATGGTTGAGTGAATGTTTCTAGGTATGTCTATGGTTGCCTAAAATATGGCTCCCAATCAGAGACAAATGAAAACATCTGTCTCTGATAGAGAACCACTCAGGCAACCATAGACATACCTAGAAACATTCACTCAACCATAGACATACCTAGAAACATTCACTCAACACAAAACCATACACTAAACCCAACACCCCCCTTTTCCATATAACCACCCAAAACGAGACAAAACACAAACATTCCCCATGTCACACCCTGACCTAACTAAAATAATAAAGAAAACAAAGAATACTAAGGCCAGGGCGTGACAACACATACTTTTTCTTGCCACTGTAAGTGAATTTGTCCCAGTACTTTTGGTCCTCTAAAATGGGGGGACTATGAACAAGAAGGTGTTGTAATTTCCTAACAGTTCACCCTATATTGATAAAAATACCCCTAAATTAAACCTGACAGTCTGCACTTTAACCTCATAGTCATTGTATCATTTTAAATCCAAAGTGTTGGAGTACAGAGACAATACAACACATTTTTCACTTTCCCAATACATTTGGAGCTTGCTGTTCATTATTTACAAGTGCAAAATACAGCATTGGTAGCAATCCCATATGGGAAGATCCAAGGAGGGGCCTTCTTAATAATTTATTTATATTCCATATCTCTATAATTGAAGGTGGAAGATATTGTTCTTGTCTCTGGAAACACAATAAATAATTCACCTTACATATCCACAGAGGCATTGGCATTTTACTTTATTTTATTTTATCGCACCCTTTGTCAGAGCGGACACACAAACACACATTTCTACACATCCACATGGAAAACCCACAAATGGATGGATGGATGGATGGGTCGATGAATGGATAGGTCGATGGATGGATGGATGGATGGATGGTTGAATGGATGCACGGAAGGAGGTTAGAGAATAGCATGACTTACTGACTGCTGTCGTGTCCTTGCAGTGTGTGGCTGTGACCTGGCTCAGGGAGGCTTCTTCATGAAGAATGGAGACTACCTGTGTACCCTGGACTACCAGCGAATGCACGGGACGCGCTGCAATGGCTGTGGGGACTTTGTGGAGGGAGAGGTGGTCACTGCTCTGGGAAAGACCTACCACCCTGCCTGCTTCGTCTGCACCATCTGCAAGTAAGAACCCCCACCCGATACCTACAGACTCTTATTTTGAAGTGCATACTCCTATTTTGGAATTGTATGTATCCCTTACATACTGACCATACTGCTTGCGTTATGTGTGTGAGCGTTGCAGAATACATTTACACATGTTATTCAATCATTTAATCCAAACTGCTAAAGTGCCTCAACGAGCGTCTGCGTAGCCAGGCGCTAAAATAGAACTTTGTTAAATTTTTTACGCTTGAAGAGGTTTTTAGGAGCATATTCCCACGTGGGTGATTGAAAGATGAACTGAGGTTCACACTCCAGTCCAGTTGGTGGGGGTAATGCACCTTAAAGTTGGATGCCAACTGCCATATAAAGTCCAAAGAAGAAGCAGAAGACTGAAGGAGGAGAGATTACTAGGAAAGTAACTAGGTTTACCCATTTATCTGTGGATTAATTGTCGGAGTAGAGGACCTTGTGCATTTCAGGTAAAATAACAACCCAATGTTTATATAGCAGGACAAACTAGCTAGCAACAGCAAAGTAGCTAGCTAAATGGCCATGATTGTTTCATGCGTTTCGAACTGTCCTCAAATTAATAAAGTTGGTTCAGAGTTCGTTTTGATATTTCAACCTGCGCGCCCTGATCGTGTCTTGTATGGATGGACAAAATCAACGTGCGTGCGATGGCGCACAAGGACGCACGTGCGTGCTCGGTCTAGTCAGCATGTTAGTTATTCAGGAGAGTACTATTGAGATAGGAATCTCTTTTTCAAAGGAGCCCTGGTCAAGAGCTAGAAGCATTACTCATTATCTATCTCATTACTCTTATTGTTCATCTTATCAAACTGACTGCATCTTCTTATCTACATCGATTGCTTTGGTCTTGAAAGGGGTCACTCCAACAATGCTGAAACACATTCCCGTCATCATACGGGGCGGCAGGTAACCTAGTGGTTAGAGCGTTGGGCTAGTAACCGAAAGGTTGCTAGATCGAATCCCCGAGCTGACAAGGTAAAAATCTTGTCGTTCTGCCCCTGAACAAGGCAGTTAACCCACTGTTCATAGGCCGTCATTGAAAATAAGAATTTGTTCTTAACTGACTTGCCTAGTTAAATAAAAAATAAAATAATACACTGTTATTCAATACACTGAATATTCTCTGCCAGACATACCCTACTGTGACCTGTGCTACACTATCCATCTGTTTGGTGTCTGACCATTAGTCCCTGTGTCTGTCTGTCTCTCCCACAGACGACCGTTTCCTGCTGGGGATAGGGTCACCTTCAATGGCAAAGACTGTCTGTGTCAGTACTGTGTCCAGCCCACGTCCCCAGGACCTGGCAAGGACATCATCGACTCCAACTGTGAGTAGCCTCTGTCTCCACTATCCTTACAGTACTGTGAATGGCTTAGTCACATTTAACTAATACTCAAACAAAAATTCGCAAAAATGTCCAACCAATTTATTTGAGTTCACATGGTGTGTAACCCATTGTTAGGGATGAACACCAGAACTCTGTAAACTACTAGTAACCAATATACAGTACTCAGTAATAAGCGCAGCAATATTTCAACTGCAGCTTAGACATAGCCTGGTCCTAGATCTGTTTGTGCTGTATATCCAAACCTGGGACCAGCCTAGCTCAGCAATACTTTCGCAATCATTTTACAAACCCTGTTGTGCCCCTAGCAACGTAGATTTGTTTGTAAAATTCTATTTGCTTCCATTTCTTTCGTTTGTGTACTTTTGGCATGTTGTCGGTATTTTAATGTGTCCTAAAATCCTAAGAACATCTGTGCTCCCCTTTGCCCATGTTTCTTGGAGATCCTGGAAATATTTTGGGATACTCTTTTAACTCATCATGTGGTATAACACCTCAAATGAATGTCACTTTACTTAAGGTGTCTGTGCACACTCTGTAAGGGCAATTGACATGGTTTTGACGCCCAACATACCATTCAATCGAATAATGTGACACAGAGATGGGTAAATTACATAACACCCTGTTATAACATCTGGTATGTAGACTCTTATGTAGCATGTAATAACATATGGCATACGTTGTCATGCAGACTGTCTAATAGCAGTTGTTATTAACAGTTGACATTAGAGCATATGACAACAGGATGAACAATAATTTGTAACACTCTTTAACCGTTTTTATAACATCTAATGCTATGACTCATAACTATATAAAACTTATTTTGACAGCTTATGAAAAATGTGATAATTTATTATATAGCTGGTATAACGGCTTTATGATTGCATATATTAGGACACCTACAGTAAAGTGTTACCAATGTAATATACCTTAATGGAAGATCGAATCAGCCATTAATAAGCCATGCCTATTGAGTCTGTGTGTGTGTGTGTGTGTGTGTGTGTGTGTGTGTGTGTGTGTGTGTGTGTGTGTGTGTGTGTGTGTGTGTGTGTGTGTGTGTGTGTGTGTGTGTGTGTGTGTGTTTTACAGGCTGTACGGGCTGTGGTAGAGACATTAAGAATGGTCAGGCTCTCTTAGCTCTGGAGAGACAGTGGCACCTGGGCTGCTTCAAGTGTAAGGCATGTCAAAAAGTCCTCACTGGGGAGTACATCAGCAAGTAAGTCTAACGAAAACTATTATACACATGACATGCTTACACACATAGTGAAATACACACATATTATACTTGCAGACAAAGTAAAACACACTATTCTATTCTACTCTATTTTATTTTATTCTAATCTATTCTAATGCACACAACATACACACAGTAAACTTGCAGACACAGTGAAAGACATTGTTCAATTCTATTCTGTTCTATTACACACATAGTGAAACACACGGTATACTTGCAGACACAGTGAAAGACACAATTCTATTCTAATGCAGTCTGTGTTATCCTCTCTCTCTGCACAGGGATGGCACACCTTATTGTGAGAAGGACTACCAGGTTCATTTTGGGGTCCAGTGCGAAGCCTGCCAGCAGTTTATCACAGGCAAAGTGCTGGAGGTAAGCCAATCACCAATCACCTAACATTCCTTCCTCCCCCTGCCGGTCACCAATTGGCTGATTGGTTTAACACATAGGGAGAGCCGAACTCTGTCCGGCGTTCAACTTACTCTTGAAAGTTGTAATAGTAGAATGCACAAGGTGGGTCATCAGTTTTCATCTTGTCATGTCAGTCATTGTGTCAGAGTCGTGTGTATAGGTGGCAGGGAAGTCAGGCGCAGGAGAGTTAAACGGAGTTTAAATGGAGACTTTTAATAAATGTCCACATAACATGCTCCAAACACGAAAATGTACATACATAAAATAAACATGAGTACGAGGACCCGTCGCGCACCTATACACCAAGAAACAACACTTGACATAAAACAATCTCTGACAAAGACATGAGGGGAAACAGGGGGTTAAATACACAATAGGTAATGGATGGGATTGAAAACAGGTGTGTGGGAAGACAAGACAAAACCAATGGAAAATGAAAAATGGATCGATGATGGCTAGAAGACCGGTGACGTCGACCGCCGAACACCGCCCGAACAAGGAGAGGCAACGACTTCGGCAGAAGTCGTGACACATTGCATACCTTAGAGAGCTATTTATAGCTTGTCAGAAATGTTCAGATCAACTAGCCCATGTCAGCTAATGTTTTTGAGTTAGGTTTTTTTTTATCCCATAGATTTTGTTGTAATATTTGAGTCACAAATTAGCTTTAAAACGTCAACATTTTCTCTGCACCCTATGATAACATGTGTAAAATTCCAGGAAATAAGCTTTAAAATAGCAAAATGTTCACTCCCCCAACAAGAGGGGTGTGAACAGTTTGTGTCATGAACAGTGCTTGTGCCTATAGAAATAGGCGTGGCCCTCGCGCAAACATGGGGGGCGTGGAATGTTTCCCAATGCTGGAAGGGGGGCCTGAGTGAAAAAATGTGGGAACCCCTGCCATAACTCATAGTCGGATTGCATCTCTGTCTGCAGACAGGCTGGCCACTACTATGGCAGGGAGAGAGAAAGGACATATTGCTGGAGAGAGAGACAGTCAGAGAAATGCAGGGTGGAATGACAGAAGCAGATAGGAGCGGGGCAAACAGAATGAGTTGTGTAACACAATGAGGCAGACAGATATGCTGCGTTGTTCTACTCTGGATGCACTGACAGCAATGGAGCCATCGCTACTCTGTTTCATTCCCAACTGATTTGGCCATTGCCTGTGGCCAATGTCTGTGAGTGTGTGCTCACGAAAACAATTCATCTTTAGCAGAACTCATTCGTGTTAGTGACTATTTGGCGTAGTCCTGTATTCAGGAGATGTATCATTGGATTACCTAGGAGCATTTCACAATTCTGCTAAAGATGAATCGTTTTTGTGTAGACACATATCGACACTATAGTTTTGTTTCGCGCAGTTTGTGTGTGTGTGTCTGGACTGGAGGGTGGTCCTGGACCAACAGGGATGCCGGCATTGTATCTAATGACATTTTTTACACTGTAGCTTATTCAGATGTGCGTGTGATCCAGCCAACCCTTACAGGTATAGCCACACCTGAAAATTAACTATGAAAATCCTCATTTTCAAAGCCATAGCCCCATATCTGTGAATTGGCATTTGTCTATTAGAGTACTGGTCAGTGGGAAGGGTGGTTGGTTAGGGGCTGTTTGCTTCTCCATTCTTCTGTTCAGTGTCCTGTTCCTAATAGCTTTTGTGTGACATTTTGCTGTGCATGCTAAGCACCTCATGATACAGTTTCGAA